>NW_007728218.1:108254-138497 GCF_000696425.1 Galeopterus variegatus
ACACACTCAAATCTTAAATAAGTCTTACAAAGACCAAAACAACTGAAAGTCCTCTTTTTTTATCCTACTTAATTTTTATCGTATGATTTTTAATTTCTACTTTTGTGCATGTTTTGTAGCACACAATTGTATTAGTTTAATAGTCAAAGTGCAAAATTTAAAAATAAGAATATGTTTCATATATTAATTTTGCATGCTAAAAATGTTTTCACTGATAGGATACATAAGGAATGAACTTCCCTTTGGAGCTATCTTGTCATCAGCCTACATCTTTTTGTACAGTGATATAGGAAAATTAATGCAAATGTTTGTTCTTTAGGATGCTGCCAACTTCCACCAGTTGTAGGTCACCAGTTGGTTGCTGTCATGGAGGTGACAATTATCCAACAAAGCCTCTCTTTCTTTATAGTGACAGAGCTGCAATTGGGATGGGGCTTCCCAGGTACACAATGATTTCCAGCATCCCCTGCATTTGCAGCCAGGTGTGGACGTGAGATGAGGCTCTCTCCAATGGAATGTGAGTGGATTTGGGTGTGCAGTGCCCAACTCGCTTGCTTAAGAGAAAATCCCTAGCTTTGGTCTATTACTTTTTCCCTCTTCCCATTGGCTGGGAGAGTCACAAGCTGAGTGACATTGGAAGCTATTGGTTGAAAATGGTAGAGCCACCTTCTGCTTTTATATCTAAATGACTGGGTAGAATAGAGCTACCGCCTGGGCTGGAATGCCAGCAGTGAATTTTCACAGGAGAAAGAAATATACTTCCTTGTTCTTGAAGTCACAGCAGCTTAGCCTACATTTATTATATAATTAGAAAGGATATTAATCACCTCTTGCTAAGTCAAAGAAGAAGGGACTGGATGGAAGGATGGGGAGTATTTCATAAGCTAAAGGACAGGCTAAAGAATGTGCATATATTAATTCCAGGGAACCAGAGAGAGGGAAAGCAGTTTTACCAGGGTCACAATACTGGATGAATGAATATCCTCAAATCTTTTTCATTTATTGTGTCTCATTGTTTATGATTAAATTTCAGGGAGAGAGCTTTCATCTGGACTGGCGTGGCCCATGTGTCCACCTGTTGTTGACCAGGGTGGGGGAGAGAAACCCTTGACTTCCTATTCTACCATAAGTTTACAGAATGGCAGAGAGTGGAGCATATAGGAAAAATCAGGATGCTGTTACCCAGAATATGAGAGATTTGACATGGGGAGCAAAACCAAAAATTGTGCATCACAATTCTGTACACACGGTACTAGCCCTTTCAATTATGTTATTGAATACTGTACTTGGAACAGTGTGCGTGTGTGTGTGGTACATATATTACATTCACAATATACATATTATATAATATATACATATACAATATATGTATATTTATTATATATATATATACACATTATACATACACACACTGTATATGGAGCTCTTTTATGTTTTAAAAAGTAATATACCATAAGCCCAAGCAAGTTTTGTTTATACTAATCCACAGTGCATGTGCATACTATGAGGAAAATTATGGCTTTTTCCCCTATCACCATGGTAGATATATTATTAAGTATAAATCAACAGCAAAGCGTCTTCAGAAATCAAGTGCTATGTTTATCTTGGTGTAATGAGGCTGTCAGTGTAACCTGTATTTATTGAACCACAAGTACTTTATGAAACTTTCATTAATGAATATAAGTAACTCAGCTCTCATAAACAAAGGAAGAAATTAGCATTTGGTTCAGACCCAGTGAGCCGAGCTGCATGTGTTCTAAGAACTACCTTAATGGCTCCAAAATGCTGCCACTTACAGCTCTGTGATTACTGTTTCAAAGTTATTAACCCAACGAAAATTGTGGTTAGTGAATACCATAGATAACTGTCTGCAAAATAACCATCCAGTTTCTTGCATACATTCATACTTGATACATACACACCACACATAAATATCTCTTGAGCAAGTATCTCTTCTCAATTCAGAATATCTGAAACGTGCCCTAGAAGTGTGTCTTCTCTTATGAAAACATTGTTTCTAAGAAAATTCCCAGTGTTCTGCACTAAATTTCAGAAAGAATTTCTTCTTAGAAATAATGGTATACATGATAGCTTTATGTAGCTACAATAGAATTATTAATAACAAATGCTGGGAACTTTGTGGTTAAATATGTGACTGTGTCCTTTCTTAAGAACTTGAAATAATTCATTGGAGAAACTTATCTGAATTCCAAATGACCTACTTACAAATAAAATTTACAAAAAATATAAGCCCATTATATATCAGAAGAGGCCTATGTGCTGATATCTCCTGTGTAATAAAAAGGATTTCCATAGCCAGGTTGATGACCTACTTATTAAAAGCAAATTTGATCCAATAAAATTCCAGTGTTCACTAATTGGACAGCCTTTAGAATTCATCTTAATATAATAGTAGTTGTCCACATTGAATTGAACTTTCTTTTTCCACCACCACATCCTGGTTGCCTACAATTTAAATTGCTTTTCTTAAAGGCAGGAATCATAACTTATTTGCCTGAATATATTACCTGAATACCCAGAAGATCAGATGGTCTTCTAGCCTATGCACACAATTCCCCATTTATAAGTGACCTCATCCAAAATGTTTGCTTGTGCAATGATTGATTATTTGAAATACAAAAAGTTATTTTTTTTCTCGTGGAAATAATGCTATATATGATGATCACTTCCTACAAATGGCAACTTTAGCATCTAGAGCCACACATATGAAGCAATTCATCCTTTCTCCAAATCAGTATGTGTATAGGGGTCCCCAAGACCACCCCCAGGTTCATTGAGTCTGCAGGAAAAGTCACAGGATGCAGCATGTGGTTGTAATCATGGCTGAAATCTGTTGTGGTGACAGGACAGAAAGCACAATCAGCAAAGGGAAAAGACACATGGGGCGAGGTCCAGCGGGAAGCACGCACAAGCTCCCAACAGTCTTCCTATGTAGTCACACAGGATGCACTTAATTCCTCCAGCGAATAGTTGTGATAATACCTGAAGGTATTGTCTACCAGGGAAGCTCACCTGAGCCTAGGAGTCTAGGGTTTTTACCATGGACCAGTCATATGGGAAACCTGTCCCTGACATGTGCCAAAATACTAGACTTTCAGAAGAAAAGCACATCTCAGGGGTAGACCACATTGTCTGTACAGTCTAGGTACCACAAATCCCACTCTTATCATGGAATGATGGGAACCTCCCCACCCCAATCCAAATTCCAGATACCAGCCAGCCTTGAAAACAGCCTTTCTAAGGACAGCAGTCTCAGGCTTTCTGTGCTAACTCTTTTCTGCACAAAATGTTTAAAAACTGTTTCTACGGGCAATAGTGTTCTGAATTACGGACAGTCATGTCCTCCTTTTTTCTCCAAGCCTCAGTCTTAAGAGTGTCAGCTTACCCTCCCCTCGCCCCCAACAGCAGGAGGTGGCCTTGCTCATCTCCTTTGCTCATGAGTAAGGATGTTAGAGTCACAGGGTCGGAACCACCACCTCGTCTGTGTGTTTGTACAGGTACAACAATTGCAAGGCTTGGTGTGTAGCTCAGAGTCTGACATTCTACCATCATCTTCTACCCGGGCACCAGCAACATGCTCCATTTCCCCTGGTACTTTTGCTTCAAAACTCTTCATATATTCTCCGAGGGAACTAAGAAGAGAAAACACAATGGGAAACGTATTTTTTTCAAACATACAGGCCAGTCTGTAAATCAAAATGATTGAAATTTATAGTACTGTCTTTTTACCATATACAAGATTACTTCCAGAAGTTCATGGAAAAATGGGATTAAAAGATAATATGAATTTTTCCGTGATTTTTTTGAAGACGTCTCATAGTCTTCATCTCATGGTTTTTTCACTTGGAGTTTCCTAGAGAAAAATAAGGACACACAAAGAAACCAGTTCTTTCTCACCCATCCAGCTTCTTTGCAAGGAACGAAGTTACCAATTTCTTGGGGAAAAGCCTGTGGGCATCTCATCTACCCCCTTTTGAGAATGAAGGAAGGAAGAAATAAATAAATGGAAGATAGAAATAATGGAGTCTGTCATAGGTCACTTGCTCAGTAATTTTTTTTTTCACCAGTGTTTGAAACAGATATTAGATAACACAACACATAATGACCAATGCTGTGTAAAAGAGAATGTGAGTGGGATCAGATTAAGCAGTATCAGCACCAGAAAGTTTAATATATTCAAGGAGAGCATCAAGTGTTGTCCTACCTGCTTTGTGGTTAGGATCCATTTGAAATCCTGGCTCGCCTACCCATGAGCCATGGGAGACCCAGGTTTTCCTACTGCTCAATGAAAATTAAAGTGGCACTGACCTCCCAGGGTGTTTGTAAGAATTAAATGAGATAAAATTATAATGAACTGAAAAGAGTGTCTGGGTTATGGTAACTCATCAATAAGTTTTGGTAACGATGATGATGATGGAGATGGAGAGGACGGTGACGGGGATGGAGGTGACAGTAAAGCTGACGATGTCGTGGAAAGAACAAAGACACAGAAGCCACATGGACCTATTCCAGTCTCAGTGCTTTCATTTGGTAACGATGATGATGATGGAGATGGAGAGGACGGTGACGGGGATGGAGGTGACAGTAAAGCTGACCATGTCGTGGAAAGAACAAAGACACAGAAGCCACATGGACCTATTCCAGTCTCAGTGCTTTCATTTGCTTCTGGGCCATCCCTGTCCCCAAGTCCCTTTGAGTCTCAGCTTCCTTATTTTGAACTTGGAACACTGCTGGTAAAATTAGATAATATAGATGAACTGTTCATAAGTGCCTGGAACATGGGAACCATTTAATGAATGTTTATTTTTATTACAAACTTTACTTCTGCAGTTTTTGTTCATTTTCTTTTTCTACTTAGTTGTATCTGTCTAAGAGTCTTTGGGTATTTTTTTAAATTGTGTTTCTTTTTTTAATTAAAGACATAAACTAGCATGACAACACTCTATTTATGTAACTAATACTTACTGGCTGTCAGTGTACTGTCACTAGCTTCTTTTTAAAAAATAGGAATAACTAAAAATTTTAGGACAGATGGGTTGGAAGGTGATTGCAAATTTATGTTGAAATTCTACTATACACGAGCTTACACCTGCAAAGCAACACCATGCAATTAAGTCCACCGTGTTCCCAGAATCAGCAGTGACCCAGGGTCTCCCTGGAGCTGTCTGAGACATACATTTCCTGTTTCCAACAGGGCAAAGGTGAAGAAAGGCGTGAACATCATCGGGGTGAGAGCCAGCAGCCCTTCTCTTTGGGATGTCAAGGAAAGCATGGATTCTACTGGGAAGTACGCACCAGCTGTCATCATTTGTCAGAAGAAATCTTCTGGCTCAGAAAACAGGTGAGCCCCAGCTGGCCTTCTATATATTCAGATCAGCTACAATTGTGGCCTCAATTTTTTTTTCCCCTAGATTTGCTAACAACCATTTCCACTGCATTTGGTGTGTGTGCTGTCTATGTTATTAGAGCCTCCTGGTAAGATGGATGGAATCCTTCATTTGGGAAAGGTGGGCTATTACTCACAGTGGACCTACTTAAAACCACAGCACAGCTTCATGACACCTGCAAGGACCTCTCCATGCAGATGGAATTTATCTGAAAATTATGGTCCACTTCAACATGACCTCATTCTAATCCATATTATTAGGGGAACCAAGAGTCTGGATTCCTTTTATAAGATGGTCCACTTTGCAAGTATTAAAAACAAGAGCACATAACTTTCTTTGTACCACTGTGTACATTCCACATTTGTCATGTAGATTTAAATAGAATGCATGGGATTTTATTCATGTGCAGGCATTTTCTAATGAAATGGTAAACTATCTGCTAGAGAATTGTGAATCACTCTATGGAGAAATGAAAACCTGAATCTGTCTCTGACACCCACCAAATTAGAAAAGTCGATTCACAGCTGGAAACCTCATTTGTGGTTCTGGATAATTCCTAGTCTGGTCACATATTTTTGACACTTTCACATTGCTTTTTGGTCTTGACATTACTGAAAATTTGAACAATAATGAAAGTACAAATCCAGGTATATAGCACATTATTTATGGAGTGCATTTTAAAAGTTCATAGTTCAATGTTTGGAAAATATATTTATTTTCCATTATTTATTTTAACATAGAAGTCATGACTATAAACTGATACCTATTACACATTTTTTTCTTTGATTTGTTACCAAGGAGCATTTGCATTTGGGGGGATGATTTGAGTTGGACTCCCTTCCGTGCTGTTTTGCTCAACATTGGTGCTTGAGAATTTAGGTTATCAGCAGCTCTGGTCTGTGCCCTTTCTTTGGCAACCAGTGCGTTTTTCTTGAAGATTTGCTTGTACAGAAAATAAGAGGAAAAAGAAGAAATCTGTATTTGAGTTTTGCCCAAAATGTTCTTGTTGTAAGAACAACATTGATTAACTTGATGAACTTACAAATATGCACACATTCGAATATGTCTGTGATGTCTATGCCAAAAATACATGATTTGAGGAATAAGGTGGTACCTCAATAAAAGGTTTCTTTTGTGTTTTGTAGTTAGTAAAAATTAGGATAGAGGGAAAGATAGATGGACAGGTGGGCAGATGGACTGAAGGATGAATAGATGGGTGGAGCAATGGATGGATAGATAAATGGAAGCATGGATTCTATTCCTTACCAGAAGAAGAGGATACATTTGGGGGAACGGATGTCAACCAATGCACTTATATTTTCTCTTGTGCTCTTTTTTTGCCATCTATTCTCACAGATTATTATTAGTAGTGGTGGTAGTGTTATCCATGAAATGCAAAAGATTTGAATCATTATAAGACATTTGTGGTGTTTTTTTCTTTTGCTATTGAATTTCTGACTGTGAATCAGTTCTAGTTTGTCTTGAGCGTGGAGAGGAAGTATGGTCCTTTCCAAGGGTAACTCCTCCCCATCAAAGTGTAATCTGCCTTTTTATGGATCCAGTAGTTCAGGGGCTTCCAGAAACTCAACCCCTCCAGAAAATATCCAGACACACAAATGCATGGTGCTTGTCATAAAAAACAGGTACCTTGAATAGAATAACAAGCTATGCCTTCAAAAGTCCTGATATTACAATGCCATTCTATATGGACAATATTTCTTATCCCTTTGTAGATTCCGATGCCAGTTTTCTATTTCCTACTATGGGTCTAGATGATTGAAAAACACTTATAAACATATGTATATAATTAGTATGTTATATGTGTATATGCACATATAGTAGTATATTATATAGTAGTATATTAAATGCTCCTGTACATTTTATAGGTGTTATATATATACACATGTTGATGTGAGGATCTTACACTACAGCTAGGAAGGCTTTGCTTAATGAGGACACTCTAGAATGTAGCTCTTTTAGTTTGGGGATCATGTCTTGTTTGCAGTTGTTTTCAGACCTTACAGCAGAGTTTGGTATGCAGTGGGCTCTCTATAAATATTTGTTTACTGAAGTTTTAGAATTAGACCATGTCTCTATTAGTACATTCATTATGATACAAATCTATATGTACATATTTTGAACGGTCTCCAATACACCTATTCAAAAAAGTAAGGTGCATAAATGTATGCATATTGAAGTTTCATTTAGGGAAAACCCAGAGAAAGGTACTTTTATGAGCAGATGATGTTTCAAGAAGACTACATAAAAGACCAGCAACTGTGATTTCTACTGAGGAAAGCTGGGAATCTGGGGGGAAAGGTTGTATGTAAATTACCTTTTTACAGTAAACCATTTGAACAATTTGATTTTTTTAACTATATGCATGTATTAACTATTTACTAAAATGTAGTAGAGATTTTTTGAATATGATATGTTCATTAATATGTTCAAATTTTATTCCTACTTTAAAATTGTTTATTATACTTCTGTCTTTAGGGAATTAAATAAAGGAAAATCATGTTCCATTATTTCAAATAGTGATGGACTAGGGTGTGATATATTTCTCTTAAGGATAATTGGAAAATGTATTATGAAGTGTATGTTTTAATAATGCTAGTAGGGTTTGCCTCAGATAATGTTTTCCTTTATAAGGTGTTTGAGTTTAAATGTTTTAATGTTTGAATGTTTTTCAGTTATTGAAAGTCAGAATCATAACACAAAAAGGCAGTCTTAATTAGCTTGAGAGTCATAGATTTTGTATTGCTAATAATTTATCATGGACCAAGAAGTTGGGTTAATGAAGTTAAGTCACTGTGACAGATGCAATTTTTTGGATTAAGGAGACACTCTTGTGCTAGTGATGAACTCAACAGGAATGAGTGAAGAACTCTTATCTAAGTTGAAATACATCCTTCCTTGTTTGAAGAAATTTAGTTGCTGAGAATATTATCATAACAATATTAACATATGAATGTTATCACAGCTATCAGATCTGTTTTGACTAGGTACTGCCAGCAAATATTATGGAACAGAAGTAGAATAACTAATTATGCTCTGTCCATCAAATTTCATTTTGCATTTTCTGAATCCTGTTCACTATAGCACTATATCAACTAAGATAAATATGTACCAAAAGCCATATATTTTCATTTCCTTTAAGTTCTACACATAGATAAGGGTTTCCCATAGCTTACCACAGTCAATATGTAGATGATTTTAGCTGGTACACAGAAATGAGATTGAATAAACTTGAATGACAGACACTTAGATACTTTTTGGTTCTCCCGCAAGGCTTCTGATTGAAGAGAAGTCCATCTTCTTTAGGTGATAATATGTCTTTGAACCCTCTATTTCCTGTTAATAGATTGTAGACAGGCAGGAGTACATAGCTAGAATTTAATCACTTCTCCATAATAATTACCTGTTTATTCAATGTAATACTGACGTTTCATGTATTGTAGGTAATGTGTTTCATTTTAAAACAAATATGTCTTAAATAATATCATGAGGTGCCATAAATAAAAGGTGATTGATATTTCAAATATAGACAAATGTGATTAAAATCATGAATGCATACTCAAAGTTAGGATACACTAGCACTGATAAATATGTCTCAAACTGTTAGGATTGGTCTGATTGTTTAATTTTTTAAAGCAAATAAGAATGGCTTAAATAAGATAGACGTTTCTTTCTCTTTCACATAAAAACAGATGTGAAGTTGGCTGGCCAGGGCTGTTGTGGAAATTCCCCAGTACCCTTAGCATCCTAGGCTCCTATCTTTCTGCAACACCATTGTAATGTGCAGTTTGCATCCTCATAGACTAATGTAAAAACGGATGTGAAGTTGGCTGGCCAGGGCTGTTGTGGGAGTTCCCCAGTACCCTTAGCGTCCTAGGCTCCTATCTTTCTGCAACACCATTGTAATGTGCAGTTTGCATCCTCATAGACTAATATGGCTGCGGGATGCCAGCCATTGCACCAGAATTGCAGGCCAAAGAAAAGTGACAGACTCTTGCCAACATCCAATAGTCTCTCTTGCATCTCTTTGGTCAGAACTTAATCATGTGGCCACACCAGACTTCAAAAGAAAGCAGGAAACATCATTATTATAGGCAGTGTGCCCAGTTCAGAATCAGTGTTCTGCCACAAAGAGAAAAGGACAGGCGGGATGACTTGGGCAACCAGCAAACTCTAGTTCAGCAATTTATGAAGAATAAACACTGTGGGATTTCCAACAGGATGACGAAAAGAATGTAGTACCTAACTATCTCCTTTACTCTATCAGATTCCCATGAAAATATCCAGTAAAATATAATAGGGGTGGGGAAAACCACATTAACACTGTACTAGAAAAGTTATTGTGCGTATGTTAGAAACACAGAGAAATGTTTGTTAAAGTACAGAAAGGACTGGTTTGAGACAGGACTTAACCATAGCCAGTCTCAGTTGTGCCTTTTGTAAAAAAGTGGGGGACCTGGAATGTGACTGAAAATGCAAGCATAAAAACATCTGGACCATCTCCTAATATAGACAGCAGGTTGTGCCACAGGTGGGCATGACGTGTCAAAGTCAGTGAGTTTTCCCATCTGGACAGGTAACTATAATAGGCCAAATTACTGGATAGGTAGAGGCACAGTACCCAAAAAGGCGGAAAACCCTTAGACATGTGAAAATATTGCTGCAAGAAAAAATATAAGGAAAACCTCAAAAAATCAGAGACAAAGACAAAATTTCCTGCATAAAATAGAGAAGATTTTAGAACCTGATCAATGTCCTCAGATTCAACATAAGCGTTGCATCAAAAAGATAGATCGAGCCTGCAAGAAGAAGAAGCCACTGGAGATAAGAAAGGTGGTAAGATGCTGAAGAATACAATGGCTATTAGATTCACTACTGCAGAAAATATAGTCGGTGAAGTTGAAGGAAAATAAGAAAGAGAAATCACTGAAAATCAACCAAACAAGAGTATAGAAAAAGAAAAAAATAATGACAACAGGAACAGGTGGAGGTAACAGAGTTATTGTAAAATCCAACAATTTCATTACTAGGTATATTCTCAAGAGAACTAAAAACAAGTATCCACTTAAAAACCCGTGTACACAGATGTTTATAGCAGCATTATTCACAACAGCCAAAAGGTGGAAACAACTGCAAAATCCAAAAACTTATGAATGGATAAACAAAATTTGGTATATCCATAAAATGGATTATTATTTAGCAGTTAAAAAGGAGGGAAGTGCAGGTACATGTTACCATCTGAGTGAACCTTGACAACAAAGCTACATACATTAAGCTAGACATAAAAGACCACATATTGTGTGATTCCATTTATATGAAGTGTCCAGAATAGGCAGATTTATAGTTACAGAAAGTAAATTAGTGGCTGCCAGGTGCTCAAAGGAGAGGGGAATGGAGATTGACTGCTGATGGATATGGGGTTTCTTTGGGTGATAATAAACATATTCTAAAAGTAGATAATGGTGATGGTTGTAGAACTGTGTGAATAAACTGAAAACCACTGAAGTGTACACTATAAAACGGTTACTTTTATAGTATATGCATTTATCTTAACAAAGCTGTTATAAAAATTATTAATTACAAAAGACATTGCAAGATAATACAAATTTTGTTTATGAATAAATATAGGGCAGGGAAATTAAGAAGATAGTGGTCAGAACACTGACTGTGCTCATCCCTGAATGGCAATATTACTTGCAATTCCCATTTCCCCCTTCATTTGTTCAGTGTGTATTTCTGAAAATTCCTTTAAGTGCCCATGACTTATTTTTTAATTAGAAAAAAATAAGATACAGAAAACGGAAAAAAATATAGTTGTAATGCACTATGACTGTGGAAATTGTTTTTTAATGGAGACCTGGGTGTTTATTCTCGTAATTGCTCCTTGGGATATTGTTGCCATTTTGGATGCTTTGTCTGGTGGCTAGCCCAAATTTGAATCCAGAAAGATCTGGCCTTTTTTTTTTTTTTTTGTCTGTTTCAGGAAAAAATTGCTTGTAATGGAGATAATATAGATTGTTTTAAAATGTGCAGTTTTGCTTAAGAAAGCAAAGTCTTAATGATTATGCTCTACTGCTGCTTGACTGTGTCAAGATGAGAGACCAAATGATAGAAATTGAAGATTTTTAGTATGTGTTTTTACTACTATAATCATTTGACGAGAGATTATTTTTCAGCATGCTGTAGTCAGAGAGTCAATTAAACACTTCTGACATCCAGAATCTGAGTTTCACCAAAAAAAAGAACAAATACACACACACAAACAAAAAACAAAAAAGGCAAAAAATAAAACACCCCCCAAAACCACACAAACTAAAAATACTGAGACAGTGGTATAGAGTTATCATAATGACATATCTTTCATATGGGAAAGTGTGATTTTTGATGCCTTAAGTACTTTTACTATTCTTATCACTGATGTATGGATTAGCACAATCATACTTATTAGCATCTGGAAAATGGTTCCTTGAAGGGGGTGGAAAAACATGTATGTGAGTTTCAAGAAATCTAATGTTTAGTTCTCATTTTTCTAGTGATGTCTAGCAAATCACCAGAGAGGCAATGCAATATCCTCTTCTATAATATGGGCTTGATGAGGTCAGCCGTCGCTGGACTGCTGTGAGAATCAAATACAATCATACATGAGCACCAGCTTTGGAATAATCAAAAGCATCGTTAAAAGAAATCCATCTATCAATTATTTTTAGATTGCTAAAATGCCTATATAGTACTCACAGCACACATATGCCAGTACACCTAGACCATGAAAGATTCTTTTATTTTGAGGTTAAATTTAAATTTCCCACAGTAAGAGATGAATCACATTAGTTGTATACAGAACCTGTACTGAGTATGAATGAAGTTTCCCAATTGTGTTTACATTTAGAATCTGTCAGAAACATTTTCATTTACATTTGTTTTTATAACTTCTGCATTAGGGATACAATAGACCGAGATGTTATTTCCGGTATAAGAGATATCATTTCTTATAATTATATTAGTCCCCCCAAAAAAAGATAAAAATAATAAAATGTTTTTCTGAAGTGAGGGAGAACAGAGAACCTGCTGGAGGAATTGTACAGTGGTTCATCCACTTTGAAGATATATTTGTCAGTGTCTGGCTAATGAAATTTAAAACATGCATCCATATGACCCTGAAATTACAGTTCTAGATACATCTGCTCTAGATAAAAGCTTAGCCATGGATGTGGAGCGATGTGTACAAGGGTGTACATTGCAGCATTTTTTGTAATAGCAAACTGTTGCAAACAATCTAAATGCCCATCAAAATATGAAATGATTTTAAAAACGGTACATTCATATAATAGTACTGCTATGGGTCAAATGTTTCCCCAAAAGGTTCACATATTAGAAACTTAATCTACATTGTAACAGTGCTAAGAGGGTGGGAAATCCTATTATGATAATTGAAAGGTGAGGCCTTTCATAAGTGATTAGATTGTGAGGACTGTGCCCTCCTGAATGGATTAATCCACTGATAGTTTAGTGGGTGATCCTGGGTGTGGCTGGGATGGATTTATAAGGAGAGCCAGTGAGAAGTTTAGCTCTCTCTTGCTCAGCCATTTTCCATGTGATACCCTGTGTCTCCCTAGAGCCATCACAAAGGAGGCTCTCACCAGATATGCTCCCTGGACTGTGGACTTCACAGAGAGCAAATTGTAAGAAATAAATTTCATTTCTTTATAAATTACCCAGTTTCAGGTATTCTGTTATCAGCAGCGGAAACAGACAAATACAAGTACCTTATGCAGCAATTATGAGGTATGGCATAGATTTGTGGTCAATTTTAGATTGACCTGAAAATGCAATGTTGAGTGGGAGGAAAACTTGGAATAGCATGTACAGTAATGTTACTACTCATGTAGTTATAAAAAGATCCCCACAAAAATGTGCTGTTTTAGAGAAAAATACTGTGTTAATGTAGGTATAGATGGAGTAAGGGTGTGGCTGTTCCTTGCAAGTCCAATGTTTGGGAAACACAGTCTCAGATGAAGATGCCTAAAGATTTTTCCAAGTGTCTTAGAGGATAGAATTGTAGGATCTTCCTAAGACAGCCCCGAGTTTTGTCCTAGTAAATATAGGCTTATCTGTATGGTCTCCGTTAGAAACATATAGACTAAGTAAAGAGGCAGCAATAATTCAAGCATATGGCCTTACAGTTAAGGGAAATTATGAGCCCAATTCTATATGAAATTATACCTCAGGTTGGCTCATTTACCGTTTCTTGACATGCATTCAATCCCATTATGCAGCAGCACAAGGAAGTGTGAGGTTTGCCTTAATTTACCCTTGTGTTGCTTTACTTTTATTACATCCATATATTTGATATTTAATACCTCCCATTTCCAAGTAGAGCACCAAATTTAGAATTAAATTATTTAACATACACTTTCTGTGGGTTGCAGCAATGAGTTACTGCCGCACGTCTTTACTTGTGGAAACTGCCATTGCTTTCTGATAGGATCTCTAGGGTGCTGTAATACTAAAATACTGACTGCTTTTTTTGCCAGAGCTACAAAGGTAACAAATGCAGCATAAATAATGACCTAATAGCAACAATAATCATATTGTGCTTCTTGATAGTGACGTTCATCAAAATGCTTCATAAACACTCGGGTGCTGTTGATCACGGCCAATGTTGAGTTGCTGTGAGTTCGTGATTTCACAGAGCCCTACCAACGCAACATATTTTATTTTAAGGAAAAAATAACACTCCTTACTCATTGAAATTATACAAACTGTCATATATAGCAGAAATATCTGATGTGCATATGACATTCCATGTAGAAAATCATGTGTTGCTATTTGTCATGTATATTTCTTAACTTAAAACTTCAATGAATGTGTGTGTGTGTGTTCTTAGTGTCCTCTCTGAGCATGCAAATCTTCAGTAGCAGTTCTACAGAAAAAAATATATATATATATCTACATCTATATCTATACCTCTATATCCATGTCTATGTATCCATATCATATCAATATCTTATGTGTATCTGTATTTATATAGGTATTCATTATATATTTGCATAACAGAAAATCTAAAAGCCTTTTTTTATTTGCTAAGGATCGTGAACATGTATAGTCATATTGGTTCATGATATTTGTTCATTGCAAGAAAGGGTGCATACATTTCTGCATTCCTCCTAAATAGCCTTGGACGGTTTTGAATGTGGGGGGAGGTTTTCTTTGCAAAATCCAGTCTCTTTGATCCCTTATCCGTATGGGCAACCATGGCCCCAGGTCTGTGCCTTTATTCTCCATGACAACCCTTTACTGTGAGCATCCTATCAAACATCTTGAAAACTCCAGATTTCCCTGGTGTGCTTAGCTTAATGGAACAAATGCTGTGTTTGGATGATCTGTTTCTTGACGGCCTGGGGAGCAGTTTGGAAAGAAAATAGTATTTTACAGAACATTAAAAAAAGAAACAAAAGAAAAATTATAGGATCCATCTGAAGAAGCTTTATTTACAGTCCAACTGTGAAAAGTATAATCTTGTTTCTTATGTTCTAAAAATCTCATTCTGATTATTGTTCTCTTGAACCGTATGTCTATTTCATTTTTTAAGTACACAGGGTTTGGGTTTTCTATCACTTCTAATAGCAACTTTCTTCTGACAGCTTTCAGCTTTCACGATGTGTGCCAATTAGTTCAAGAAGTTTCCTTGGTGACTTCTTATTCTTTTAATCCTGGTGATTAATTGTGATACCAGTTAGAGAAATTAGCAGTAAGGGCATGGGACTTTATATTGCTACTTAAAGCCTTTTTTTTTTTTTTCAGCTCCCAAGTTATAAATTACATAATATAAAATTAACCCATTTTAAGTATGCAGTTAAATGAGTTTTAGAAAACATATTTGGTTGTTCAGCCATTACCATAGTCCACTTTTAGAACACTTTCATCGCTGAAAAAAGTCCACTTTTACCCATTTGCATGAATTTCCTACCTCTACCCCAGTTTCAGGCAACCACTGGTCTCCTTGCTGTCTCTACAGTTTTGTCTTTTCCTTAATAGTCCCAAACTGGAAAAAACACAAATATATATCAACTGGTGACTGGATAAACAAACCGTGGTATATCCAAGCAATGGAATACTACACAGCAATGAAAAATAACAGACTACTGATACATTAAAAAACATGGATAAACCTTGAAAGTAGTACACTGAGTAAAATAAACCAGACACATGACATGATATATTTTATGATCCTATTTACATACAATTTCTAGGTCACATTTTTTTTTTCCCTTTTTGTCTTTTTTCGTGACCGGTAATGGGATCACAACCCTCGGTGTTGCGCCCGCACCATACTCAACTAGTGAGCGGACCGGTCTCTATATGGGATCTGAACCCTCGGCAGAGCGCTGCCGCGCTCCCAAGCACCACACTTTACTGAGTGCGCCACCAGGCCAGCCCTCTAAGTCACATTTTAAATTAATTAATTTTCAGCTTCTCACTGGGATTCAGTAAGTTATCAAGTTATCAAGCACCTGGTTACTTTAGTTCTTTCCAAATTACTCTTCCTTTTTTTTTTTTTAACATAAAACCTGCTCCTTTGTACATTTAAAATAATTTTTCTAAAAGAAACTCTTCACTTCAATTGAAATGCTCTGTGATCAGCAGTAGAAATGATCCAGCAATTGATCATTCTAATTACAAGGTATTGCTAAAAGCTTCTTCACCTCACTATTTTGAAGAGGTTTATTTCTTTAAGCAAAAGATTCCAGTCATTCAATTCTGGTGTTTCTAGATGTTTAATCTTCATCTTAAAGATAGATCCAGTTTTTCTACTGTAGAAATAAGATACTGAGATGACCTCAACTAACATCCCAAGATTAGTGACTCTCTTTCCTATAATCTTAACTCTAACATATTCCAGAGCAAAATGGATATCTCATTTGTGGACAGAATACCAATATACAATATAATTATATCAAGATCAATTTTGAAATGTACAGAAGAAATCAACTGGGACTCTATATAAGAAGATATCCTCTCAATTCAGTTGACATCAATACTGTCATTGGGTTGTCCTTATCTTTAACTATTTAGCATCTTATGCAACTCCTAAAGCCTGGGGCACTTGCTAAATGTGATTTTGATTACCCACTGTTGGAGGCAAAGCAACATGGGTGAGAACAACAGTTTGTTTGGTTTGTAGGTACATATTCTAACAGATCTTCATGGAGAAAACCTTGGAGACATGAGACCACAAGGGTGTCTAAAGAGGCTATGTAGAGAGGGTGATGGAGAGGGAGATGTTTTTCAACATGTACCTCTTAATAGTTGTGTGCATAGATTATACTTTCCCTGAAATCATTAAAAAGATGGAAGTTTTATGGGATAAAAGTGATTGAAATTGGTCCAGGTTTCCCAAAGCTCTGCAGCATAACAATGCAAAATCTTTTATATATATACATCAAACCTTCAAGATTACTAACTCCTTTAACTCCTTTTACTTTTGAATGCAAGTAAATCTATGCAAAAGGGAATTTATCCTACAAAAAAAAAAATGGAAAAACTAGGACCACTTGGGTTCAGAAGTTAACTGTACAAATCAAACCATGAAAAAAGCCCATGTTATTGAATTCCAGTTAGAGACCATTGCCTGCAGCTGGTTGCAAGGTCTGCTTCTTCTGTGTTGGAGCAGAAGGTTAGCAAGTCTTACAGAAGGATGAAGACATTAGTGTACCAGACTGAGCCTTTCCCCTTAAGAGAATCAAAGCATTGAAAGCAGGATGGAATGGCATTAGGTGTTTCTGACCAGTTGAAACTGCAGCTAGTCACCCCAAAAGTGGTAGCAGGGGAGTTCCCACAAGGGGCCAATTGGGATTTCAAATAAAGAAGCTCTAAATGCCAGGTAATCAGCACAAAACATTTATTGGGGAAACTTACATACAGAGGGCTGAAGTGTACTTATGAAGAACAGGGAGAAAGGAGATGTTTTACCCAGGTATGTCTGTAATGAGGAGCTTGGGTTATGGAGTGTACATGAGGGTTTAAGGAGTTTGGCTCAGGGACAGGGCTAGTTTCTATACTTTTTAGAAACATGTTTGATCTTTCAGTGTTTTGGACAACAACCTAAACAAGTTTATCAGTTCCTGGGAATGGTCCTTGGCACTGTCCACGTCTGGCTTGGGTCCAAGCCTTCAGGAAAAACGTGTAGCTGGCCAGTCACAGAGCAGTCAAGACATCTGTGTTTTCTCAGTCAGGACAAATAAAGTGGGGGGGGGATTTAGGGGGCTCTACAATTATTTAATGTCTATAGATATCACCAAACACTGTCTTGCATAGCTGTGGTGGCACATGGTACACACTAACAAAAACAACACTGTAGGACAAAATACATACACATAGATGCATACACATACTGTATATATACGACATATATGTCTTACAATTCTAGAGCCCTTTACAGTTTGCAAAGTACTTTTTACATGGGAAATTTATATTTTCTCCTGATGGTTCCATTATTACCTTTAAAACAGGGATTCTTATCTGTTTTTGGTTCCATATTCCATTCACAGTTCTGTGACACCAGTGTATATTTTCTCAGAAAAATGTTTTTAATTTTATAAAATAAAATTCACAGGAATACTGAGGAATGCTATTATATTAAAGTACAGTTTTCAAAATATGTTTTAAATTGCAATATGGTATTGTATGTGCATCCTTAATAAAACCCTGAAAACAAAGTCTGGCAGCACATCTAATAACTACTACGATTGCAAGTAAGCATTAAGGATGGAATCTATTTTGAAATAGCTATTATGAATGCAATATGATATGAAGATTTGCTGTGGGTCTGTGGGTGAAGGGTCACCTCACTGCTGGTCTGGTTGTTGGCTACATTCATTATTGAAGAATATGCTAAATTTCAGTTCCAGGCTAGGAAAAATAAAAATATATTTTTTCCCTGTCCAAGTTCTTTGACCCCTAAGTTCTAACTCTGTGCACATCAGGTTAATAACTCTTTCTTTAAAAGAAGCTTGGGTTTCTTAAAATGTGATGAGACATAATTAAAGGGCAAGAGTATCTTTAACACGTGGAAGCCTAAACTTCTTTACACTGCAACTGGGGAAAGTATATTATATTAAACCCTCACATGAGTATAATTATAAACAACAGAAGACCCTCATAGAACTTCTTATATAGAAAAGCATTATGTCAGTGTGTGCCAAGATTCATTGAAATGTTTAATAACATTTTATTCCTATATTTCAGGAATTTATCCTAAATAATTTGAAATGTTGTACTCAAGCATGGTCTTCACATTGTCATTAATAATAGAAAAAATTGAAATTAAATGCTAGGAATAGAGGAATGATTAAATAACTGTAACATATTTATATAGCAAAATGTAACAGAGACAATAAAATAATGTTTTGAAAGATTTATTGGTGTGAGGAAATGCTCTCCCTTTACTGGCATGTTAAAAGGTATGAAATAAAATGTACAAAATGCAACCTACTTTTTGTTAATGACAACTATACACACACAAACCAGCATGCACAACATAGTCAAAAGACTAAAGTGAAATATAACACAATTTTAATAACAGTGAAATCATGGGTGATATTTGTTTTTCCATGAATTCAAACCATAAACTTTTTTGAGAGCCTACCATGCGCAAGGCACTGTGTTGTGCACAGGGAACTCAATGTTAAACAAAACAGCAAGTCCATATGCTCTTGTGCATCCTGGAGTCTCAATCTTTCATTTATTGACATTTGCCAAATCTTCTACAATAAGCATAAAAAATAAGTTGTATTAATTACAAAAAATATATACAGAGGTTTCAATTTGTCCATCGTTATTACAAACATGCCACAGAGAAACATACAAATTTCCTTCAAGTGTAAAATTGGGGTTGATGTGAAGGGAACTTCCAAGGTATTAAAAAGTGAAATTGTATACTCTCCTTGGAAAAAGAAATTTCTTTGAAAATTATTGCATTCTGATGACCTTGCAATTATACTGTACATATTGAAATTTTTTTGTGTTGATATTTGGAAACACAATGCTAAATTCTCTATGGATTGTAGTAAAGAAATAGCTGAAATTCTCATGAGTTATAACATGCAGTGACTATCTTTTTGCAAAATAAATTAGAATGGATCTATTCTATTATATAGCAATCTTAGGATATATATTAAAATCATATAAAAATAAAGGAAATCAAGAAGTTCTGAGACAGTGATGGTACTAGAAACTGTGTTTTTCTTTTAAAGCATAAATATCACCAAAAAAAGAATCTGAGCATAATTTCTCCCTGTTCCTTATTCAACCATGCCTGCCACATAGTAAACTGCCTCCAAACTAATTTCAGAGTGACCTTGTGATGAGGTTATGAGCCTAAGAAATTGTAGTGGAAGCCTCAGGTAGGATTTATGAGAAGATGTGAATTGAATTTTGCATGGGGAAGGAAAATTTCATTTAGTATTTATTGTCCGGTGCTATTTTAACATTGAGCGATGAAACTGCTTGATACCCTTGAAGATGCCCCTCAGGTCCACCCCACCACATAGGTGGTCAGTTACTGCCCAAGGGTACTGTAGATGAGATTGGACATGTTCAAGGTGGTATGGCTGATGAGAGGGAGCGTGTGCTCAGCTCCTGGCTGAGGGTTGCCAGTTCTTGTTACTGGGCCCAAGTCTGGCTGCCTACTCCAAACAAAAAACCCTGGCTTGGCTTGTCAAAAATCTGTTACCCCAGGGCATCCAACTCCTGGCGGAAGCTTCCCAAAAATCTGCTACCAAACCCAAGTCCGGCTGCCTCACCCAAACAAAATCAAAGGACCCAAACATCAAATGTTGGTGAAAATGGAAGTCAGCTTTTATTCAAGAATATCAGTAACCTGAGGAGAGATGTGAGGTTAACCCATCTCTCTGGTAAAACTGAAGAATGGCCCAACTAAAGCCACCTCAAAGATTCAGACTTACTGAGGGGTTCTTAAAGAGGGGACTGATGGAATGGAATGTGGGAAATGAAAAGCAGGAGCGAGGGGACAGGAGCTGCGGGGCTCCGTGTAAAGAGACAGGTGCAAGGTCTCGCCAAGCCTCTGTCTAGTTTCTGCTCCCATCCTTTGTATTATCTCAGGGTCCTGCTGGAGGGGTGGAAGGAAGCTATCACTGGCTTTATTTAATTTCCTTCCTTTCTCAGGGTCAAGATAGTATGTGTTTTGTAGCAAGTTTGTAGCTTCAGGCTGATTGGAAAACAACTTTACATTTATGTAAGTAATGTCATCTTGTCCCGTAACCAAGGTTCAAAATATAAAATAACCACGGGAAAAGAGAGAACTCAGAGAAACACATATCAAGAAAAAAACTGTGTCCTTTTAAAATCTTTCAGAGCCCATGCTGTTTTAGGTCCCAACATGGTTTCAGTCCTGCTCCCTCCAACATGGCCATAAGCCCCAGGGAACTTTAGAAACAATAGCCAGCTAATGTTTCTCCACACCTAGTGGCCATGACTTATTTATCTCCCTCATCTCTTTTATCTTTAGGCATCTGTAAAGATAGGGCTAAGGCTCACAGACCCCTCGAACCCATTGTGCAGACTGGGTCACAAACCCTCCACACACAGGTCTACGAGCTAGATAATAGGAAAAGGTCCTGGGAGCTGTGGGTGAAAAATTAATAGGCTTTATTCAGAGCTAGGAGCATCTGCCCTAGTGGCTTTCTGGAGTGTCCCGAGAAGCACTGGTATCAGAGCCGTTAGTCCTTTACACTTAAGTCCATAACCCAAAAAACCTGGGTGCACACACGCAGTTATATTAGACAATAACAAGGAACACCTGGGCGCACATGCATATTACATCAGATGCTCTGCAAGATTCTGAACATGTGAGGGGCCCTGACCATTTTTCTATTATTTTCCCAACAGCATCACAATAAACTCCACTAGCCCCTTTTCATTAAAGGATTCTATCTACCTCTGGTAACCACCAATCAGTAGTTTGTATTCTCATAACTCACATTTATTAATAGATAAATAGGTTGTACACGTCTAAATGTTTCACCTGTAACTTCTCTACATTTAGTTCCTTTGATTCTCCTAACTCTAAAGATAAACAAAAATATCATCCTCATCTCATGGATCATAAAATTGAGGCCCAGAAAAATTTAGGTAACTTAAATTATTCCCTGTGGTAGGCTGAATAATGCCTCCCACCCCAACCCCACCCTCACCCCAAATATGTCTATATCCGAAATCCTGTAACCTGTGAATATATTACCTTACCTGGTAAAAGAGGCTTTGCAGATGTGATTAAGTGAAAGATCTCAATGTGAGGAGATTTCCTGCTGGGCCTGATGTGGTTACAGTGGAGAGGCAGGAGGGCTTTGACTACAGGAATAGGAGACATGACAATGGAATCAGATGTATGATGGATTGAGGAAGGGGCCAGGAGCCAAGGAATGCAGGCAGCCTCTATAAGTTGAAAAAAGCAAGGTAATGGATTTCTCTCCAGAAAGAACCAGCCCTGCTGACACCTTGCTTCAGACTTCTGACCTTCAGCACTGTAAAAGCATAAATTTGTATCTAAAGCCTCATTTGTGCTCACTTGTTATAGCAGCTGTAGGAAACAAGTACAATTCTCTAGTTCCTTCCTGGAGTGGTGGGAGAACTAGGGTTCAAACCCTGGGAGGCAGGTCAGAACATGAGCTCCCAGGCATAACCTACACTTAAAGAGCTTTGGGCTCAAGTTGGAGCCCTGGAGTGAGGAAAGCGTAATGGTTAAGTGAACGGAATATGGATCCCCAGGGTCTGGGTGCACATCTCAGCCCTGCTACCTATCAGCTGTGTGTTACTGGCCAAGATGTATGGTCTCCCAAACTTCACGATCCACGTATATGAAATGGACATAATAATAGTGCATATTTAATTGGTCCTGAGGATGGAGGAAGTTAACACATGGAAAGTACTTTGCATGTACATGGTCACCATCATTATTGGAGAGAAAAAGTCATATCATTTTCCTAACCCCTGCAAGGTTCATGGCTGGCAACACTATAGCAAAAGATATAATATTGAAAGAAAAGCACAGCAAATTTACTTTACACAGGAGGCTTCAGAAATGGAGACCCAAAGACCCAGGGAAAACTGTACTTTTATGCTTAGGTTCGAAGAGGAATGAAGTCGTGCAGAAGTAAGGTTGGACATGAGGGATGATCTGATGGGAATAAACCAGGGAGAACTTAGCAAAGCCTGTTTGTTTGGATTCTGCTTGGCCTACAGGTATGCGGCAGGACCCCTCTGGAGTGAGGGTCTCATGACTTACTTTCTGACAAGGTGAGTCTGAGAGTTCCTTTATAGACATGCCTCAGGGGAGAAAGTCAAGTGAAGATCAGAGTGAGCTACTTGCTTCTGCAGTTTTTTCAATTGCCAAAGTGCCTTACTTTGGGGTATCATGTCCTGAGCCCCAACGCCATGATCACATTCAGTAATTGAGGTCACTCCAGTACTTTATAAGCACATAAGGGTTTCATTAAAATCAAATGGGCAATTATTGACGCACATTTTAATTAAGGTCAAAACTTAAAAACAAATAAATAAAATAAAAATTGCTCATCACTCTAACTTTAAAACAACAAATGTAAAGAAAAAAAGACTAGTAAAATTTGTCTTTTCCATAAAGATCTTGAAAGAATTTAGCATTCCTTTAACTCCAAATCCACTGCAACTGGGCATCTGGTCCTTACCTTATATTCTATCCCAGCAGCATTTACAGAACTGCCATTCCCATCCTGAGTTACTTTCTTTCCTCGGTTCCTATTTACACTTTTCAATTCTGCCTTCCCTCTTCTGTTTGTGACCATCTCCCTTCATCATCTCTATTGGCTCTCCTGCCTCTGATTAAGCCTTATCGGCATTCTCCAGGGCTCCATCCTAGGCCACCTTCATGCTTGACTCGGTGCACTCTCCCTAGGTGATCTCCTCGACTGCTATAGCTTCAGGTATAATTTACGAGATGAAGCTCAGGTCTTTACCTCCAGCACTGACCACTCTCTCTCCTGGACTTCAGAGCTGTGTATCCAGCTGGCTGTTGGACACTTCCAAGTGGATATCCTACAGGCACCTTAGATTCAATATGTCAAAACTTCTCTTTCTAGTCCCTCTACATCCATTGAAATGGTCTTTTCCTCCATCATGTGTTTGCTGTCTTAGTGATGAATGGAAACAGTTATCCAAATCAGAAATTTGGGAGCAATTTTTAACTTTCTGCTCCCTTAACCCAATAGCTAATAGGGTTAAACACCAAAATCTGTGTTTCTACACCTCAATATTTTACAAGTCCCTCTGTCTCTCACACAAGGGTTTCAAATGTCAAACTTCAGTCATGTGGCTAGCACCCTAACTTAGTCATTCATTCATTCATATTTGTGTCACAGTTTCCCAGAGAGACAGAACCAATAGGATATGTTTATAAATATATGAGAGGGGATTTATTAGGGGAACTGGCTCATGCGATTGTGAAGGCCGAGTCATCCCACGACAGGCCATCTGCAAAGTGGATGCCGGTAGCGTGTCTTAGTCCAACTCTAAAGCCTCAGAACCAGGGAAACCGATGGTATGATTCTCAGTCCAATGCCAAAGTCTTGAGAGCCAGGGATGCAGCTGGTATAAGTCCTGGAACCCAAAGGCTGAAGAGTCTCTAGCTCAGATGTCTACAGACAGGAGAGAGCAGTGTATCCCAGCTCTAGTGGATAGAACAAGATATTCACCTTCTCTTTTTGTTCTATCTCCCCAATGGATTAGATGGTGCCGCCCATATTGAGTAGGGATCTTTCCCACCCAGTCCACTCAGACCTGTATGCTGATCTCTTCTCAAATGGCCTCACAGACACACACACAGATAATGCTTTACCAGGTTTCTATGTATTCCTTAATCTAGTCAAGTTGACACCAATAATTAACCATCACAATATTCATTTTATTTGTTCCTATTATGGGGGCAAGGGGTATGTACAAAAAATCTTTCCTGTAATGAGTCCAAAGATCCATAAAGGGATGAAAATCAATGTACTGAGAGCAAAGAGTAGCATTCTGACTTCTGGGGAGTGTTAAATATGTGGTCGCCTAAGTTTCTTACTGGGAAAGTTAATAGGCATCTATAATGAGAGATTGAGATTGAGAGGTTAAGTGGGTCATACTGTAGACATGGTGCTTAGGGGCCAAATATTGATTGAAAACATGCTAATGGGGGCTCTGGGGAAAGGCAAGAGTTAATGTTCTTCAAAAAGTTTTTCTTGTGCTATGAAGCAGCAGTTTATGCTAGAAGGCTTTGATTAAATGTCTCTCTGAATGACTAAAGAGCAGTTCTATTATAGGCAGCCCTTGTTTTCCATCACCAGACATTCTAAAACATCACTAATCACGGGGTATATTGTCTTACACTGGACCCCATTTTCCCATAGGAACAGTGCCGCAATTGGGAGGTTGCCTTCCTCCCTGAAGCTCCAACATCAAATGAATCACAGCTATCAAAAGAATGCATCATAAAAGCAAAATTCTAATCACCTTAAACATTGACAATCATTTCCAGCAGTGAAATCACATGAGACCAGTCCTGCTCAGAAAATTCACATTAGGCATCTAACTTACCCCAGGCACTCTGCTAGGCACTGCAGATGCAAAGGTGAGTAACATGGTCCTGCATGTTCAGGAAGCTCACATGCACAGATAAGTCATTTCATTTCACTGAGATGAGCATGACCAGAGATGTCTGCACTTACTATTTATTTTCTAAGAAGCTCTAATGTTCTGCACACAACATAAAAATCTAGCCCTTCAGTGTGAAAAATCAGACCATAATTTGACAGTTGCTGTGTATCAGAAGGAACGCTATGTTTAGAGTGAGAAGACATATTTTTGATTTCTGTATCAGTTAAGATTCTCTCTGTCTGTTGAAAGTCACAGAAAACCCAGCTCCAAATTGTTTATTTAATAGATGAAAAATAAGAAATCAAGAGGTTTCCTTGGGATGACTGAGGCAGCAGTAGTGGAATTACTGGCTCATGAAACAAAAAAGTTTTGAAGTAGAACTTCAAGTATGGCTGGTGTGGTGGTTTTAAAATACATCTAGAAATTCCTTGACAGTTTTCCTATTAAAAGGTAAAGTCGGATAACCTTCCTCTTGAATGTGGGTCAGACTTAGTTACCTGCTTCTAATGAATAGAATGTAGTGAAGGATGGTGTGTTACTTCTCAAGTTGGATCATAAAATACATTCCCACTTCTGCTTTGCTCTTTCCTGAAACACTCACTCTGGGACAAGCCAGACAGCTTGGCTGTGAGTGACACATGGACACTCAAGTAAGCTGTGGAGAGGCCCCTGCAGGGATGAACTGAGGACTCCTGCCAAGGTCAGCACTAACTTTCCAGACATGTGAGAGAGCTTCCTTGGAAACAGATCCTCTGGCCCCAGTCAAGCCACCCAATGACCACAACCCTGGCTGATATCATGACTGGAACCCAAGAGAGACCCTGAGCCAACACTACCCAACTAAGCTGCTCCCAAATTCCTGCCCTCAGACACCATGAGGAGAATAAATATTTATCGTTGTTTTGTTTTTACAGAATATGGCTGGATTTATGGCAAAGACGTCATCAATACTCAAGTGTTTCTCTATCACTTGGCTCTTCTGCACTGGCAACGTTCTCAGAAAGGCTCACCTCTCTTGAGGATAAATTGGATATAACGGTTTCAACATCTAATCATCTCATTTTCATATTTAGTAGAAAAA
This sequence comes from Galeopterus variegatus, assembly GCF_000696425.1. Lineage (NCBI taxonomy): Eukaryota > Metazoa > Chordata > Mammalia > Dermoptera > Cynocephalidae > Galeopterus > Galeopterus variegatus. The sequence continues at coordinate 134,448 of NW_007728218.1, forward strand.
AACCACATTAAAGTCTCTCTCCATTAGTTCTTCCAGAAATCCTGGGATTTACTCTGATTATACCTGCCTTGGTCCTGTGCCTCTCCCTGAACCGATCCTGTAGCTAGAACTTAGGTCATAGGCTGGAGACACAGGAACAGAGTCAGAATCACTGAAGTTCAGGAAAAGGTTGGGTGAGAGGCAATTTTCTATCGGTCAGACCATAATCTTACTATAAAAAGAGAAAGGAATTGATAAGGTTGAATGTCTGTTCCCTCCAAAGCTCATGTGGGAACTTGAACCCCAATGTGGCAGTGTTGAAAGGTGAGGCCTTTAAGAGGTGACTGAGTCATGAAGACTATGCTCATGCAATGGGTTAATGGTTTAAGGGATTATCACGGGTGTGGACTGGTGGCTTTATAAGGAGAGCACATGAGCACGTTAACAAGCGCTCTTGCCTGGCCCTCATTTTGTGATACACTGTGTTGCCACGGGACTCTGTAGAGAGTTCCCGCCAAGGAGAAGGCCCTCACCAGATGCCTCCCTGGACCTTGGACTTCCTGGCCTCCAACACTGTAAGAAGTAAATTTGGTTTTCTTTATAAAGTTCACAGTTTCAGGTATTCTGTTATCAGCAACAGAAGATGGACTAATACAGTAATTTAATCAATAATTATTTGAGTGGCTACTATGTGTCAGGCACAGTTCTAAGCAGTAGCGATACATCAGGGGACAACGACAGCAACAAAAGCACAAAAGCTCCTGTTTCATAAAGTTTGCATTCCAGTGAATAAATTCTGGGTGGTTAAAAACACTGTAAATCCAGCTAATAGCCCCATGTTTGTCATTTAACAGCTGTGTGACATTGAACAGGTCACTTTCTTCTAAGTCTTATTTTCCTTATATAAAAAATTTAGGTATAATATCTCTTCTCCCTCCTTGGCAGGTTTTTTTTAATAAAGATAAAATGAGGTGATGAATGTAGAAACAATATACAAACCACAGAATATTATTGTTTACGACATTAAAACCGAGTTTGCAGCCTGAGAGAAAATACTTGCAAATCATAATGCTGGCACAGGGTTGATACCTAGAATAGAAGGCAAATGACCCAGTTAAAAAAATGGGCAACATATTTGGACAGAGATTTCACAAAACAAAATATGCAGATGTCAAACAAGCACATGAAAAGACACGCCACACCATCCATTATCAAAGAAATATAAATTTGAACTGCAATGAGATACCACCGCACATCCACTAGGATGGCTGAATTTAAACAGACTAACAAAAACATACACTTACATATTCATAGCAGTTTTATAACCCATATGCCCACCATCCAATGAATTGATGAAAAATTTCTATATACCTATAAATGGAGTAAGACTCAAAAATAAACAGGAATGAAGTACTGGTGCACATAACATAGATGAATCACAATCTTTTTTTTTTTTTTTTTTTTTTTTTTGGGGGGAAAAAAACCCAAAAAAAATTTTTTAAAAATTTAAAAAAAAGGGAAAAGAAAATTTTTAAAAAATTTTTTTTGGGTTTTTTTCCCCCCAAAAAAAAAAAAAAACAAAATTTTTTTTTTTTTTTTTTTTTTTTTGCTGAGTGAAAGAAGCCAGATACAAATTGTTATATACTGTACTGTTCCATTTATATGAAATTCTATAAAATTCTATAAAAGGAAAATTAATCAATAGAGACAGAAAGCAGATTAAAGGCTATCTAGAACAGTGCAAGAGCTGAGAATTGAACACACTAGTGCACAAGGGAAATTGGTAGTTTGGAGGATATATTCCATACCTTCATTTTGATTGTGTTTAAGGACTGTATATATTTGTCAAAATGTGATCATGTTGACACTACTCATATATATTCAACAAAATTCATTCAACTTTATAAAATGAGTGCACTTTATTATATGTAAATTGTGATTCAATATATTTCATTTAAAAAATAAATTATTATTTAACTATGGCCTCCTTGACCTTCCAAGATTTTAGAATGGCACTTTGAAAATGAGTCAAAGAGGATGTCCTAAAAGTGGCCTCAGAAATTTTCAGCTGGAACAGCTTTGTCCATTTCTATACAGCAAGCAGAGGCATGCTGAATCATTCAGTTGGCTTGACTGTCCAAAGTGGTAGCTTCAATAAATAATGTGCATAAACAAGGGTTGCAGTAGGGTGGACTGCAGGCTAGACTGCAGGTCTACAGATATGTTTTATTTCTCCCACACTGTGTTTAAGAATTGAAAATTTTCACTTCCAAATATAGACTTCTGGCTCATCATGGAAAATGATAAGATCCACAACACTGGGTCTGTTGTGCTCGCAGTGATGATCAGTGGTAGTAGAGTCTGGTACCCTACGGATGGGGAATCGAATTCCAGCTTCCATCTGTACACATCCCCTTAGAACAGCATCCATCACTTATTTTTAATACCTGATTACTCTTTGCAGTTTTTTTTAAGGACTCTTAGTATATTCAGAATGTGGATTTTGGGTATGCATTAACAGGCACTTTGATATATGCAACATTGTCTCTATTTTTTATAATAATCCAACAAGACAGATATTGTTACTTCCTTTTTATAGGGGAGAAAACATAAAGTCAAGAAATTAACTTTCCCAAGATCACTTAGCTAGGAAGTCCTAGATCTAGAATTTAAATTATCTACTTCTCTTATGCAATACTTCCTATTCTTGAAAAGAAGGACAAGGAGAAGGCAGAAGCAGAAGAGAAGAAGAGCAATTATTTTAGCAATAAAAGCTGATTACCATTGTCTATTTCCTTTATACATTCATGCCTTAGTTTAGCCATTGCTTCAGCTAGCACATAGTTAGTGCTTAATTGTTCTTGTTGCTGTTGAAATGAATTGATTTTCTCCTCAAACATTTCCAATTTCCTTTTTTAATCAAATATTCCCTTCATGCTGACACTTGAAAAAATGCTCAAAGCATTACAGTATTGTATAAATGCATTGTATAAATCGAAAAGAGTATTGTATAATATAAATTAAACTCTTTGGCACAATATTGACAACCCTTCTCATGCTAGATTCAGCCTATCTGTTCAACATGTTTTGCCCATAGATTCCACTATAACTGTTGCTGTTCCCAAATCAAGTGAGACGTTCCACTGCTGTTCCCTCCTCTAAAATGATAGGACACATTAGTTTGTCACAAACCTGATGGATTGAAATTGTATACTCAAGAGTACACAGAAGAAGAACCACATGAAGGCCACACTGCCAAGTTGATGGTAGACCAAACAAAATATGTGGAAGAGCTAGGGAGAAGCATCTGTACAGTGGCAGAGTGTTAGACATCAAATTCAATGACTTTTAGATGAATTTATAGGAGGTGCAGAAACCTTTGAACTCCAGAAGGACATAGGAGAAGAATCGGCTGAAGAATCAAATGGTAGTGGTGATGATGATGGTGATGATGGTGATGATGGTATGGTGACAATAGTAATGGTGATGATGATGGTGATGCTGCTGCTGCTGCTGCTGATGATGATGACGATGATGATGGTGATGATGATGGTATGGTGACAATAGTAATGGTGACAATGATGGTGATGGTGATGATGATGGTGATGACGATGATAGTGATGATCATAATGATGATAATGATAAGAAGGAGAAGGGGGAAAATAGGGAAAAAGAAGAAGAAAAAGAGGAGGGGGATAAAGATCTGGAAAATTGTTTCAAAACTGAAAGAAAAGAAAGAATAAGTATCAGACTCTCAGATATATCTATGGAGAGAAGAATCATTCCAGAACCTTTAGGTCAGTCTTTTTGCCTGTGTCTCATCCTTCTTTATGCACATTTCAACTCTCTCCATAGTATGGTTATGATTAATTAAATAGGTTTAAAAGCTGACCTTATGCATTATTGTCCATTATCCAGGTGATGGGTAACCTGTGTGAGCTGATTTACAGTGCTGTGAAATGCAATCTCTAAAATGACTGTAGCTTCTAGATTTTAAAATGTGTGACTGAAACATTTAGGATTGTTAAAAAAGATTTAACAACCTCAACTTTTTTTTTTTTTTTTTTTAAG
>NW_007728218.1:138507-143356 GCF_000696425.1 Galeopterus variegatus
TGTGTATTTACATATGCTGGTTTTTTTGTCTAGAGTGACCTTCCCTTTCTTCTCTCCCTGTTAAAACATACTCATTCTTTATTATTCAGTTTAATTGTCCGTATTTCTAGGAATCCCTAAACCCCAGGCACCTAAACAAATATAAAAGGATCTTATCCTTCTTGTCTATCCATAATCCATTTCTTTTTTGGATTTTTATTTCCCTGTCTAGACATTTGGACTGCTTAAACTCCCTCTATCGACACTTTACGTGTGGCACATAAATATTAAAAGCAAATAGAAAATAGTAAATATTATGAGGGTACTTCAGAAAGTTCATGGAAAAATAGAATTAAAAGATAATAAAAATACTTCCATGAACTTTTTTCTTTTCTTTCTTTTTTTGTGACCGGTAAGGGGATCACAACCCTTGGCTTGGTGTCGCCTGTGCCGTGCTCAGCCACTGAGTGCACTGGCCATCCCTATATAGGATCCGAACCCGCGGCGGCAGCACTGCTGCACTCCCAGCACTGCACTCTCCTGAGTGAGCCACGGGGTCGGCCCCTTCCATGAACTTTTGAAGACCTCCATCATGTAAAACCACTCTGATCAGTCTCCTATGCCTGGAAGGAAGTACAGTTTTGTTGACTGCAGCCAAATACTTCATACTTACTATGAAGTTATAAAATTAATTTCCTAGGGCAGTGGGATTCTGTTGCTTTTGACTTATCATCACCCATTCTCTTTTTCATTCAGTCATCAAATATTTACTGAGCACCTATTATGTGATATGCAATATTGTATGTACTAGTGATGGAGCACTAAACAAGACACACAAGGTTCCTGCCCTCGTGGATGTTATATTCCAGTGGCAAAAGACAGACTAACAAATAAATAAATACATTTAGAAACCACCCCTCCCCAATCGTCAGTTTATTTGCTTAGGGTAGAGCTAACCCTAATCTTTAACTTTAGCTGAGGGAATGGACTGATCCAAATCCAGCTTATTCCCCTCACCCCATTTATTGGTATGTAGGTCCAGTGAATATCAGTATCAGGATTTTGGCAGAAAATAACCTTTCTTTCCTTCTGAGCTTTCTACCTGAAGCTAGAAGACTGTAAACTTGGAGCTGCTAGAGAGTAATTTTCCATAATGTAACATAGTTCTGCCTGAAGATAGTACTAACAGTGGGAAGAAACCAATTGAAGGAGAAGTCCAGAATCCTATGGCCATGTTTGTACACCTGGATCTAGTTATGCCTGAAGTCAATACTTTCCCTAGACTCTTCACACACATGAGCAAATAATATCTATTTGCTTAAACCAGTTAAAGCTCGGTTTCTGTCATTTGTAGACCTGTCCTATATACCAGTTTAAAGTTCTGACTATATACTAGGTAATTAGCATGAAAAAGTAAAATTTTATTTTACAAACCATGTCACGGTATTGCAAATCTGGCACAAAGTGAAGAGTACCTGTGTAGAGCCTCTAGCAAAAGCATTTATTTATTATTTTCCATAGTAACTGACTGAGTAGAGCTTCAGATTACCAGGCTTCTGAAGTTGGGTATTGCTTGTAACTGGGAAATTTCAAGTAACTATTTGATGGCGTTTGGATGTGTTGTCCCCTCCAAAACTCATGTGGAAATCTGATCCCCAGTGTGGCAGTGTTGGAAACTGATTGAGTCATGGGGTAGGATCCCTCATGAATGGATTAATGCTCTCCCTGGGGGTGGGGGTCCTGAGTGAGATCTCACTCTATTAGTTCCCTTGAGAGCTGGTAGTTTATAGGACCCTGGCACCTCCTCTCTCTCTCTTGCTTTCTCTCACCATGTGATCTGCTTGTAACCACTGGCTGCTGCCACTTTCCACCATGAGCAGAAGCAGCCTGAGGCCCATGCCAGATGCAGCTGTCCCAGAATCGTAAATCAAATAAACCTCTGTTCTTTGTAAATTACCCAGTCGCAGGTAATTCTGTTATAGCAACACTAAATGGACTAATATAATATTTATTATGTATTTAAGTATTTAATAAGTATTGTTTATAACTGAAAAAATTGAGTCTTTTGGAGGATGCCCTCTGAGTATCTCTTCACTTGATATGTGAAGTGAAGTGGGGTATCTATTAGCATTTGTGGTTCTGTGATTTTACATCTTTTACCTAATCAAAAAGCCATGATCTAATGCTTGATATTTAATGCCTATGATGACCCCAAAGTCACTCAGGTTAAGAAAATTGCAGAAATTGAGATTAAGGATAATGAGATCCAAGGCGTACATTTCATAAATTAAGGAATTGGATTTGTAATGTGTTGAGGGTTTTGTTCCGAGCCTAGGTTGTTAGAAGCTGGTTCTTCTGACATCCAGGGTAGTGATGATCACAAAGCTCCATTGGGTGTTTGCTCTTGTTGAATTTAGAATCTGCTGATAACTTTTTATGTTTTTTCCATGTATTCCTTTGAGGATATTCTAAAAATATGAAAGTTTTAGAAAGGTTTCAAATGAGAAATGAGCGTGTCTCTGATAGAATGAGATTTCTTTCTTTCTTTCCTTTTTTTTTTTTCAAAAGAAAAATTGCAGGGAGGCTCCCCAAGCTACTTTTTTAAAGCATCCTCAGAAATCATGAGACGTGAAACTGTGCTTTAGGATTGTCTAAGTAAACTTCCATTTCTCTGCTCCTGCCTCTTTTTTCTAATATGAGGAGATAGATCTGGAGTCCTTCAATCTCTGTAAAATAGTTTTGTCTTTGGTTGTCATTTTAAGTATGAATTTTTCTTTAATCCTGGAAGCTTTATTTCATTTTTGCACATTTTCCTATAGCCTGGAAATTAAATTTTGCTTTGGAGCTGCAATTTCTGGATTCTGCTCTTTGTGCATGGTATTGTACTTTGGAGTAGACAAAAGGTGCTCAAACTGTACCCTCATTTCTAGGGGAAACTATTAAGAAAACTGAAAAGAAGGAAACATTATTATAATTGAAATTCCAATATTTTGTAGCTAAACTCGTTTTACCTGCCTGGTTTTCTTGGAATCCATTGGAATCCATCAGAAAAAGCTTACTACTGCCCCATGTGATGTTTTATCAGGTACCAACAAAGGACTGGGGTCACTGGTCCAGGAAATGAAATGCATAATAACATAAAGTACAGTTAAGCATTTGGGTCATCTTGGTTGTTCAGGAGCCAAATGTCTAGTTGTTTTTTTGTTTGTTTGTTTGTTTGTTTTAATCAGAGAAAACTTCAGCTCAGAAGCAATTAGGCACTCTTCTGATGACCAACCAGTGTCAGAAATTCTCTTTGTGTATTAAGGGAGGGGAGGGGAAAAGGAAGGAAAGTGAATCATTGTGGTTGAAATTGAATCCATATATACCTAATAACTTGGAGCTGCAATTTCTGGATTCTGCTCTTTATGCATGGTATTGTACTTTGGAGTAGACAAAATGTGCTCAAACTGTACCCTCATTTCTAGGGGAAACTATAAAGAAAACTGAAAAGAAGCAAACACTATTATAATTGAAATTCCAATATTTTGTAGCTAAACTCATTTTACCTGCCTGGTTTTCTTGTAATCCATTGGAATCCATCAGAAAAAGCTTACTACTGCCCCATGTGATGTTTTATCAGGTACCAACAAAGGACTGGGGTCACTGGTCCAGGAAATGAAATGCATAATAACATAAAGTACAGTTAAGCATTTGGGTCATCTTGGTTGTTCAGGAGCCAAATGTCTAGTTGTTTTTTTTTTTAATCAGAGAAAACTTCAGCTCAGAAGCAATTAGGCACTCTTCTGATGACCAACCAGTGTCAGAAATTCTCTTTGTGTATTAAGGGGGGTGAGGGGAAAAGGAAGGAAAGTGAATCATTGTGGTTGAAATTGAATCCATATATACCTAATAACATGTTTTGTTCATCAAAGGTTGAGTCTGGAACTTAAATATCACAGTCCGTCCAGGGCAGACCCCACCCAGTTTCCTCTGGGCAGGTTTTAACCTCTTGCGATAACAGCCAAGTGTAGAGAAAGAACAACTGAGAATGCAGATGGCCCAATTGCTGGCAATCAAAGCAATTCATGAAAATCATGCATAGGCTGAGCTGCTTCCTTCTGGCCATGAGTGTCTCTAAGCCACACCGGAGACGTGGGAGAATGTGAGATCACGTGAATTGCCTCCTTGCTGGGGTTATGTATTGGTTGTGGCTTACCGTAGGAGAAACGTCAAGCAATACCATCATGCCCAAGATAACTCTGCTTGTCACATGACTCTTCCCCATGTAGTCTTGCTCTTCAGTTTCTACTCAAATTTTCTCCCCACACTTATCCTAATCATCCCCCAAAGTGGAGTTTCTCAAACCACATTTCCAATGTCATATAACACCTGATTACCATTGATTTGTTTCATTTTGTTTTCCTCCTGATGTCATTAGCATGGGGAAGAGGTCCATGATAGCAGCACTAGAGGGAACCTTAAACGGGGACCCTACTCCACTTGTGTACTGTTTATGTGTTCTTGTGGTTGCAAGAAGTAATAACTCTGCATCTTCCTCATCTTGCCAGTTCTTCACTGGCCAAAATCAACTGGTGAAACATTACATTTCTACTATTGAAACATACAGAATATTTGAAGCATCTTTAATCTCATATTCATACCTTTTTATTTTATGTAGTAATTACTGATCCTATTATGTTCACTTCTCTAGTACAATAAATGTCTGCTCTGATCAGTGCTACCAATCACCTCTTTCCAGGGATTTTTGTTTGACAAATGAAAAATCATATTCGCAAAGTGAAATGAGCATTCTACTATGTGATATTATTGTTATTTACTTCTATGATAGTAAATTAAATAAAATATAAATATATACCATATAGCATAC
>NW_007728218.1:144356-153043 GCF_000696425.1 Galeopterus variegatus
CTTTTACCTAATCAAAAAGCCATGATCTAATGCTTGATATTTAATGCCTATGATGACCCCAAAGTCACTCAGGTTAAGAAAATTGCAGAAATTGAGATTAAGGATAATGAGATCCAAGGCGTACATTTCATAAATTAAGGAATTGGATTTGTAATGTGTTGAGGGTTTTGTTCCGAGCCTAGGTTGTTAGAAGCTGGTTCTTCTGACATCCAGGGTAGTGATGATCACAAAGCTCCATTGGGTGTTTGCTCTTGTTGAATTTAGAATCTGCTGATAACTTTTTATGTTTTTTCCATGTATTCCTTTGAGGATATTCTAAAAATATGAAAGTTTTAGAAAGGTTTCAAATGAGAAATGAGCGTGTCTCTGATAGAATGAGATTTCTTTCTTTCTTTCCTTTTTTTTTTCAAAAGAGAAATTGCAGGGAGGCTCCCCAAGCTACTTTTTTAAAGCATCCTCAGAAATCATGAGACGTGAAACTGTGCTTTAGGATTGTCTAAGTAAACTTCCATTTCTCTGCTCCTGCCTCTTTTTTCTAATATGAGGAGATAGATCTGGAGTCCTTCAATCTCTGTAAAATAGTTTTGTCTTTGGTTGTCATTTTAAGTATGAATTTTTCTTTAATCCTGGAAGCTTTATTTCATTTTTGCACATTTTCCTATAGCCTGGAAATTAAATTTTGCTTTGGAGCTGCAATTTCTGGATTCTGCTCTTTGTGCATGGTATTGTACTTTGGAGTAGACAAAAGGTGCTCAAACTGTACCCTCATTTCTAGGGGAAACTATTAAGAAAACTGAAAAGAAGGAAACATTATTATAATTGAAATTCCAATATTTTGTAGCTAAACTCGTTTTACCTGCCTGGTTTTCTTGGAATCCATTGGAATCCATCAGAAAAAGCTTACTACTGCCCCATGTGATGTTTTATCAGGTACCAACAAAGGACTGGGGTCACTGGTCCAGGAAATGAAATGCATAATAACATAAAGTACAGTTAAGCATTTGGGTCATCTTGGTTGTTCAGGAGCCAAATGTCTAGTTGTTTTTTTGTTTGTTTGTTTGTTTGTTTTAATCAGAGAAAACTTCAGCTCAGAAGCAATTAGGCACTCTTCTGATGACCAACCAGTGTCAGAAATTCTCTTTGTGTATTAAGGGAGGGGAGGGGAAAAGGAAGGAAAGTGAATCATTGTGGTTGAAATTGAATCCATATATACCTAATAACATGTTTTGTTCATCAAAGGTTGAGTCTGGAACTTAAATATCACAGTCCGTCCAGGGCAGACCCCACCCAGTTTCCTCTGGGCAGGTTTTAACCTCTTGCGATAACAGCCAAGTGTAGAGAAAGAACAACTGAGAATGCAGATGGCCCAATTGCTGGCAATCAAAGCAATTCATGAAAATCATGCATAGGCTGAGCTGCTTCCTTCTGGCCATGAGTGTCTCTAAGCCACACCGGAGACGTGGGAGAATGTGAGATCACGTGAATTGCCTCCTTGCTGGGGTTATGTATTGGTTGTGGCTTACCGTAGGAGAAACGTCAAGCAATACCATCATGCCCAAGATAACTCTGCTTGTCACATGACTCTTCCCCATGTAGTCTTGCTCTTCAGTTTCTACTCAAATTTTCTCCCCACACTTATCCTAATCATCCCCCAAAGTGGAGTTTCTCAAACCACATTTCCAATGTCATATAACACCTGATTACCATTGATTTGTTTCATTTTGTTTTCCTCCTGATGTCATTAGCATGGGGAAGAGGTCCATGATAGCAGCACTAGAGGGAACCTTAAACGGGGACCCCACTCCACTTGTGTACGGTTTATGTGTTCTTGTGGTTGCAAGAAGTAATAACTCTGCATCTTCCTCATCTTGCCAGTTCTTCACTGGCCAAAATCAACTGGTGAAACATTACATTTCTACTATTGAAACATACAGAATATTTGAAGCATCTTTAATCTCATATTCATACCTTTTTATTTTATGTAGTAATTACTGATCCTATTATGTTCACTTCTCTAGTACAATAAATGTCTGCTCTGATCAGTGCTACCAATCACCTCTTTCCAGGGATTTTTGTTTGACAAATGAAAAATCATATTCGCAAAGTGAAATGAGCATTCTACTATGTGATATTATTGTTATTTACTTCTATGATAGTAAATTAAATAAAATATAAATATATACCATATAGCATACTAGTTTTTTAGCATTACCTGTCTGGAAGATAGACTTTATAAGACAAAATTCTTAAGAACAGTAACTTTGTCACCTTCCTTTTTCTCTCCCTACACTATTTCCAGCTCCTAGAGGAATATGTACAGTGAACATGATAGGGAATCTATAAGGACTTTTGAATGAAGGAAGGAATAGAGGCACTTTACTATATTTGGCAGGCTTATTATCCTCAGGTAGAGCAATGGAAGAAACTGATAGAGAAATAAAGTGATTCAATGGAGGAAACAGAGATGAGAAAAAAGACAGCACTGACCATTTAAAGCTCCCTATTTCAGTTGTCCTTGGAGTGCCCTTATGTCTCCTCCTTAGATTCCATGGGGTAGCCCGTTATTTTCATAATAGACATTTCTTTTTGAGCAACTTTGGATAGAATTGTCTTACTTGCCACCAAAAACCTCAATTGATAAAGGTGTTTGAGAAGACTGTAGAGGATACATTGAGGTAGACCAAGTAGAATATCTTATTTGCCCAAAAGTGTATTTGAATTTTTCGCATGTACCCCAAACCCTGCATTCTAACCCAAGAGAGCCAGCAGAGTTTTGAGAAGGAGAAAGACGTGGGGAAATAGAATTAGCCTTGTTTTTATTTTTCAAGATTTTGGACAGATGTGTTTCATCTTGGAGTTTATAGCACACCCCTGCAGTTATTCATCCTGACAGTGCTTGGAGACACTTACCACACTGAGAAGTCAGTAAAACATTTTATTTTTGAGCTTCCTATGAACTGTTTACCTCTGGGTTCGCATGGGAAGGTGAGCCATTGGGGAGTAGTGTTCGTGTGATTTCTATCTATTTAATTTTCACTGCTCAAAGGGAAAAACAATCAAGGTCGACAAATTTGTCAGTATTCTGTGGCTAAATAAGAAAGGAAAAAGAGAGATTTTCAAGTAACAGGATTTCTCTAGTAATCTCTCCAAAAGCTAATGGACAATTGTTTTTTGGCTTTTAGACATAGATAGATATTTTCTATTTCCAGATTAGACGTGGCTTTAGAGAAGAGAATACTTGCAGAGGGTGAGGGAGAAAACAGCAGTGTTGATGCACCCAGAAACTAGCAATGGTAGGAAGCCACTACCATCCCTGGGCCTGAAGAGATGAAGGAAGGGGCAGTGTTAATGGGCCCAGTGAGAGGTGGAGTCGTGGGGGCTACTCGTTACAAGCTGTAGTTTTCAAGGAATACAGCCACCATCAACAGTATGGGACAAAGCACAGAAGTGGGAAAGAAAACCCAAACTTATATATGTCTGCTCTCCATTCTCTTACCAGGAACTTGCACTGGCAGAATCCACTTGAAAAGTGGAGGCCAACAGAGATCCACTGATGTGACCCAGCAGTGTAGTTCATAAGGGTCATACCCCGGCTACAAAAGAAGGTGGAGAATGAAACTTAGAGAGGGGAACAGAATACAAAATAATCAGCACAATTGATTTTCAGTAGTCTTCTACCTTTCAGGTGTGGTCAGTTTGTAGTGTTGACTGTGAAAAAGCCACTAAAACCTTTTGGATTTTTTTTTTCCTGTTTCTCCTAGTGGTTCATTGCATTTTTAATTTTATTTTAGTTTTTCAATGTAAGTTGCAGTAGGGAAATATAATAATATTGTTACTACGAAGATCCATATTTTTCTTTCCTCCCATATGAATATTTTGTGGAGGCAGGGAGGCTGTGGGCTTGCCTATTACTATCTTCAGAACATTTGCAAAATTCATCCTTACCTTGATCATTATTCATGGCTGAATCACTTCCCACGTTGACTACTGTAATTTCCTCTTTTATGATCTTCTTAAGTCCTTACTCTTTAAACATCAGGGGGTCTTTGCTGAGATAGCCAGACAATTATCTTTCTTCAACAAACCAGCCTTGTCATCATTAGTGATATATACACACATATTTTTTTCCATTGCACTCTAAAACCAGTCCAGAATGGCTCTCCTGACTTTTAAGATTCCTCACCACAAGGCTTAGTAATTTCTAACAAATGCATAGATACCTTAAAATTCATCCCTGCCCTCTGTCTAATGTATTCTAAATATATCAGCTCTCATTCCTAAATAGCTTAGTATGCTTTCTTTAAAAACTGTTTAAAACTGTTTACTCCATAAATTTATACAAGAAAATATAATTTGAATGCATATTCTATGTCAGGTACTATACTTAATGTGAGGGATACTGTAGTCAATGAAACAATTTAATATTTCCACTAACAGAGCTTCCAGACAAATCTATTTCTCCTGCAAAAAAAAAAAAAAAAGTACATATATTGTTCTCTCTGTGTTCATATTGAATTTTAAAGCCTCTATCCTACTGAGTTTGCTATTTATTTTAATTTATAATGAATTTATAAAAATAAAAATGAAGCTCCTCATTATTTTGTAATTGCTTCAACAGATATTTATTGAGAAACTGTTTTTTTTTTTTTTTTAATCCTAGGGCCAAATGGGATTCAAAGATACCTAAGAAATGACCTCATCTTAAGGAGCTTAAAACAGTGCCCCTTTGTTAGGAAGTGATATCAGAGGCATCTCTACAAAACACAATCAGATCATGCCACTCCCCTTTAAAGCCCTTAAAGCTCTCCATCAGTTTTAAGTTTGCAAAGAAAAGGATTGTCCACAATTTACCTCCCAATATATGAGGGGAGTGTTGGGGACACCTGAGGGAAAGAAGGAGGGTAGGTGACTCAGTTCCAGCCTCTTTCACCGCACTAAGGTCAACTTTGAGATTTGCTGGCAGGAGTACCCTTACTTTGGTCATGCTTTTAGCAGGTTGTTCTGTTTGCCAAAGATAGCCCATGGCAAACAAACCTGGAAAGAATGGATTTATGGGGCATGGCTCCTAGGAAAAACACGTCAGTTGTGTAACCACCTGGATATAAAATGGAAATGTGTGATGTCCAACAGTTCCCTCTGTCTATGTGACATCACAGCAGACAGCACCAGGAGACCTCAAACGCTGACCTGAGCCAGGTGTGCACAAGGCAATGCGAAAGATCTTGTATTGCTGCCTGACAGTCCTGAAGCTGTATCTGCTTTGCCTGGACCTATTGATTATTTGTATCCTTGAAATTATTTGTCAAGCTTGATATTGGCTTTGACCTCTTGTTTGTGTGAATCTGATTGGGAAAATTAAGTTTTATATACTCTTAAATCTAAACTCCTTACTCCCTTGCAAAGAAGTTGAGGCTCTTCAAAATATGACCAGATGCTACCTTTGCCGACTCCCCGCCTTTTTCTCCCTATAGGAACGCTGCTGTTCCTGACATTCAGAACCTCTGGCCATCCTAACTCACCAGGCTTCTCCAACACTGTGCCTCCATGCCTGCTCATTGCTCTGCCTAGAAAGCCCTTCCTATGCTTGTTAGTGTATTCTGCTGATATCTGTTAAGCATGTACCACGTGCCCAGCACCATTGTAAACATGGGACATTCCCTGCTGATGCAGGAGGCATGTCTGATGTATTTGAGGATCACAGAAGGCCAGGATGATTGGAACTGAAAGAAGGAGATGGAAAGAGGCAGGAAAGAGGGCAGAGAGGGAGAAACAGGTCACATGGGGACTCAGAGGCCAGGATGAGGACTTCTGACTCTACTCAGCGATAGGAAGCGATTGGAGCATTTGGGGGAAGCACATGCCGTGCTCTTTTTTTTTTTTTTTTTTCTTTTAAAGGAAGGTGATAATCATTGTAGAGTCAAATAGTACCAAGGACCAGCAGAGGCACAAGAATAGAAACTGGGGCAGTGCCATCAAAGCTGAAAAATCTACTATATATAAGCCAATTTGTACCTCTTTGTACATTTCTTAATATGCAAATATTTTTAAGATTTACATATTCTGTCAACATGGCAGGCATACGCTTGTAATGTTAAGAAAATTAGATGCATGAGTCATGCCAAAAACAAAAGTTGTGCCTACAGGTGTCCCCTGATTTTCAATATGTATTTCTGGGAGGTAGCTCTTTGCAGTGGAAACACATTTTGGAGCCAGAGATTTTCTGATCCTGCCACTTGACCTTAGGCATACCTCTTAACTCCTCTGGTCCCTAATTCCTTGGAAACTAAGTGAGTATTATGCTAAAAATCACTAACAGCTTACCCCTCAAGCTTCCACACAGAAGCGCAGAAGAAACACTTTCACTCTCTTACTTGCTTGGTAGGTGATTTCTACTCGTCCAGGCTTCTTCTTAAATGTCTGAACTATGGAGATTTTATCTCTTAATTTTCCTCTCCACCCCCCAATAGTGTGACTACAGCTTTTCATGAGGTAGCCTACCCCAAATTCATGATTGGATAATGGAAGGATGGATTAGTCCATTTCTGTTGCTTATAGCAGAGTATCCGAAAGTGAGTAATTTATAAAGAAATGAAATTTATGTCTTACAGTTCATAAATTGGGATGTCCACGATCCAGGGAATGCATGTGGTGAGGCGTTCTTCTTGGTGGGAACTCTCTATAGGGCTCCCTGGTGATGCAGGTACAACATGGCAAGAATGGCAAGGGTCTTCTTACAAAGTCATCAGTACCCCACTGTGACAACCCACTAAACCTTAAGCCATTACTCCATCAATGGATCAATCCATTCATGATGGCACAATCCTTACAATCCAATCACTTCTTAAAAGCCCCATGTTTCAGACACCATAATTGTATTTTCTACCCTCTTAACAATGTTACAATAGGGGTCAAAATTCATTAAGTTTTTCGGGGTGACGTTTAATTCACAGCAAAGGACAAAAGAAGGGAAAGAAGTTTAGAATGTCCATTGAACAACATACCTACATCACATCCTGCAACCTAGCCCTTATTGCAGTACAGCCTACTTCAAGCTCCAACTCTCTGAGGATTCTTATATCCATTTCTCAGTTTCTTGTAAACTCAGGTAGAGAAGTGGGATGTTATTTAGAAATCCCTAAAATGTCAGCAGAGCAGGATAGTTGTTAAGAATCCATGCTCTGAAGGCAGGCTGACTGATTTGTTTCTCAGCTAATCAGAGTCTCAGACCCAGTCTCCTCTAGGATTACCCAAGTCATGAGTGTAGTGAGGACTCAATAAGATAATAGGTACATTGTGTTTAGATTTGTACCTAGCACAGGATAACCAGTTAGTGCTAACTGGTATTGTTTGTGTCAAAAATGAATACACACTCACATACGTGTATCTGCACATTTCATTATAACACGCATTTATTTATATAGAATATTTCTAAAAGAATACAGAGTAACTGGTTATGGTATTTATTCTGGGGAAGAGAACTGAGAAATGCAATTTTGGTTAGTGGAGAGACTTACTTTTAATTGTACATCAATTTGTACGTTTCAGTTTTATATAAGGTATATGTATTACTATAAGTCACTAGAACAATGCCAAGCATATAGAAAGCACCTAATGAATACTAACTAATATCACACTCAGTGTTCTTTTAGACTTTCCAATTTGTACGTTTCAGTTTTATATAAGGTATATGTATTACTATAAGTCACTAGAACAATGCCCAGCATATAGAAAGCACCTAATGAATACTAACTAATATCACACTCAGTGTTCTTTTAGACTTTAAAAGTGGGTTGTATTGATTACCACATGCGATGCCTGTCATATTATAAACTCTCAGTAATGGCAGCTATAAGAAAAGATTTTTCCATTGACAGTTGGATTAATTTGGACTCTTTGGTTGCCAGTTACAGAATCTCAAATCAAACAAGCTTAAACAAAAGAGAGAGAGAGAGAGAGAGAGAGAGAGAGAGAGAATTCATTGGCTCAAGGACCTGTAAGGTACATAAGCATACATAGCTTCAGGCCCAGCTGGATACAGGGAGACAAATGGATCATGAGGTCATGGTTTCTTCATCTCTGGACTCAGCATTCCTCACATCAGATGCATTATTCTCAGAAGTTTCCATATAGTGACTTGGACCTGCTATCCAGATAGTTGTCTTAGGAAAAATGCTACTTCACAGCAATCTTAGCAAAAATTCTAAGTCTGCATCTCTCTGATCTGGCCTGGACCATGTGCCCTCTGATCCCCTGAGCCTTAGAACTTAGATAACTCTAATTTTCCAAGCTCTGTTCATGAGTAGACCTTTGTGACTTGAGGGCAGAGCAGTCTCACATGAACCTAAAGAGTGGGAAAAAGAAAACTCCCCCCAAATATTTAGGGTGCCATTACCGAGAGACAGAAAGAGAGCATGAGAGAGAGTGAGTGAGAGAGAGAAGGTACTATCAATCATCAGATGAAAGGTCAAAAATTAGGAGGATGTCTTTTAATGTCAACTTTTGATTGTGTGTATAATATATTTCCTCTGGACATATGAGAAAATAGAACTTCTAATGAGCAAAGAGGCAAAAATAAAATTCTAAGATGTTATTAACCATTTTCACATGAGTGGAGTGTGCAATGTGATTTAGAATAATGGGGGCTGCATATAGTTATATTTTGTGCACCAAGTGTCAATCTATTATAG
>NW_007728218.1:153065-153729 GCF_000696425.1 Galeopterus variegatus
AAAAGAAAACTCCCCCCAAATATTTAGGGTGCCATTACCGAGAGACAGAAAGAGAGCATGAGAGAGAGTGAGTGAGAGAGAGAAGGTACTATCAATCATCAGATGAAAGGTCAAAAATTAGGAGGATGTCTTTTAATGTCAACTTTTGATTGTGTGTATAATATATTTCCTCTGGACATATGAGAAAATAGAACTTCTAATGAGCAAAGAGGCAAAAATAAAATTCTAAGATGTTATTAACCATTTTCACATGAGTGGAGTGTGCAATGTGATTTAGAAAAATGGGGGCTGCATATAGTTATATTTTGTGCACCAAGTGTCAATCTATTATAGTGTATTTAAAATGATGTATAATTAGATGTTCTCTGCTATATATTTAAGTGTACTTATGTTCCGTTGCTTTATAGACAAATTTCTTTCTTGATTTCCTTGCTTTGTACTGAAAAGCTCTCTCATGTTTCCTTAAAATAAAAATTAATTGCTTTTCAGCGAACTCTGCAAGCAAGATGATGTGTCTCCCAGGAAGTATTTCATAATCAGTCAGTTTCCAAGTACTGCATTTGTAACCAAAACTATTCTTAATTAGCTTAAAACTGACATTTGCTACTTTTTCTTACTAATTTGAACTAGAAAAACAAAAAAAAAAAAAAAAAAAAAAAGGAAA
>NW_007728218.1:154012-160790 GCF_000696425.1 Galeopterus variegatus
AAAAAAAAAAAAAAAAAAAAAAAAAAAAAGGAAAGAAAGAAAAAATGAATAAGAATAAACACTCAAACTAAATCCAGGAAGTTTTTCAATTTGACATTCTTTTGGACATTACAAACTCTTAGTTATGTAACACCAGCTATGTTAACAAACTCCAAATTGATGTCTCATGCACATGTGAAGTTCCTTTATAACTCATGTAAAATCCAAACAGGTCTTGCTGATGGATAGCTTTCAACCAAGTAAAGACTTAAGAACCCAGATTCCTTCGATGCTGGTTCCATTGTCCTCAACATGTGGTTTCCAAGGTTACCAAAGTCATCTGCATCAAGAGAAGGACTAGGAGAAGGGCAAGGAGGATGATGGGAAAGTTTGTCGGGACAGCCTGAAGGGCTGCATGCCATTGGCTGGGTCTCAGGGACATGCCTCCTCTACTGCAAGGGAGGCTGGGAAATGTAGTCCAGCCCTGTGGCACCAATGTTGGTGACATAAATATTGTAAAATTTTGCCGTGTTTTTTCTTTGTTTTGTTTTGTTTTGTTTTATGCTATAGGCCTTATATAGAACTGTGCATATTGACAGAGCAGAATATTCTTCCATGGGCTGATGAGTACACAATACCATTGTAAAGGGTTTTTCAGTATTCAGAGAGCTTTCAACATGAGTTTTCTCACTTGATATTCACAAGTGCCAAGTAGTGAGCCTAAACAGGCGATGGTATCAGAAGGGAAAATTCTGTCTCAAAGAGACTATACAAAGTCACACATCTGATAAATGTAGAGTCAGGCCCCCATATTTGGGCCCAGATTTCAGTGTTAAAAACTGACATAAGATATGTTGTCGTTAAATGACCAAGAAATCTATGGCAACCAGCAAGGGGACACACAGTGACATACCTGGTGGGATGGGAAGGGAGTGGGGGGCGTAAGCAAAAAATGTAAATGAGCAAACACACTGGATGTGAAACTATGGGGGAGGGTTGTATTTCAGCAAACTGGATTATAGACTGAATGGGTCACTAAAACTCAGATCCTGCCAATAGTTGCTATTTGGGTACATGGAACTAGCATTGCTAGAGTTCCTTTTTCATAAGAAAAAATAAATTTAGATATTTGGGTAGAATTTTCAAATATTTAAAATATCATCCGGGTCAAACAAAACACATCTGTAGGTCATCAGTTTGCAAACTGTAGCTTAGAGTTGGAGAAACTGATTTTCAGTATGTATTAGAAACCCAAGTAAATATACAGAGACATAAACCAAGAAGTTTGGCTAATATATCATGTGCACTGAGGTGGATTCAGAAGGTTATTATTTTTTGAGTATTTTATGTAGTAGCTCGGTACTAGAAAAAACTCAAATGTTCAGCAATATGAAATTGACTAAATGAATTGTAGTAGCTACATTTAACAGAATACAATGTGGCCATTAGGTGTAATGATACAGATTTGGAAGGATACCTTGTATATAAGGTTAAGCATAAAGCAGTTTAATAAAGAGCATGCTTATAATTCCATCAGGTGTATGGATTTAGTTTCTGTCCCCAAGGGGCTCTAGTTGCCTGGATTCTCTCTCTCTCTTTCTTTGTTTATCATTGACCAGATGTAGAGTGGGCAGGAGGACTTAGTCTCCATCCTGGGTCAAATCATTGTCTGGGCAATTATTGTATTATAGACAGAGAAAAACTTTAAAATGATCTGCACCAGAATGTTAATGTGATTATCTCTAAATGGCGAGATTATACATAATGGTGATTTTTAAAGTCCACTTACTATCTCTAATTATAAACTCATCTACTGTTTAGAAACACTATTTGTATATTTTAGGAAATAATAAAAGTTTTAAAAGAGACAATTATATTCTACTATAATGATTTCCATTTCCCACAAATGGTCTCCCAGGAATAAAATATATAAAATTGGCATTATTTAAAAGGCCAAGGCCAAATAACATTTACAGCTTCAATGTCAGTTCCACAGAGCCCAGTAAATGTGCGTCATTTAACATATACAAGTATTTGTTCTCATTTTATTTGAAACATATACAATAACTCCAAATTATGACCAGAGTGAAAAAGGAAATATCTTAAACCATTGCTTTGTTTTAGTGCCTAACACAGTGTCCACACACTGTTCCACACTCAACAAACAGTGATTAAGGATGACGTGTATCCTCCAGATCTGTGGATTCTTTGAGACAAAGAATCCCAGCATCTGATATTTCCATGGTGAACTGTATGATAGGCTCTGAGCCCAGAGTAAATGCCCCAATATTTGTACAATCAAAGCAACGCAGAGAATAAGAGACAATAAAAAGTATACATATGCCTTGTTTCTTACTTGATTCTAGGAGAAAAATTACATTTTCTAAATGATTTTGATTTTCATTGAATATCAAAAATGAGAAAAATTCAAAAGTCCCTGCCTCCCTGGGAGTTTGGTTTACAGTTTCCTTTGATTTGCTTTTGACTGTATCCTTGCTGACGACTATTGACTATTGATGACTATTGACAACTCCAACACCTCCTAGAAGTGCTGGCAACAGCTATGTCATCCTTTGTCCATCCATAATCCCACCTTCTGCTGTTACCCATGAAGTGCTGCTGCTCTGAAAATAACCAGGCCTGACTGGGACAGACCTGTCACCTGGGCAGGCTGGCCAGGGAGGCAGGTGAGGTGTAAAGTGCTTCGGGGAGCAGAAGAATATTAACTATATGATACCGATGTGACAGGTGTAGTTGGGATACAAGAGTCCTGGTGAACAGCCACAGGGCTGGTGAAGTGAGACTAACTCGACCCATGAACATGCACCTGGATGGAGGGGCTGGTATGAGTTACAACACTGCTATAGTCCATTTGAGCAACTATAGCAAAATACCACAGACTGGTAATTTATAAACAGTAGAAATTTATTTCTTACACTTCTGGAGGCTAGGCAGTCTGAGATCAAGGCACCAGCAGGTTTGGGGTCTCATGGGGCTGCTCTCTGCTTCTGGGATGACACCCCGAGGCTGCAGCCTCTGGAGAGGAGGAAAGTTATGTCCTCATGTGATAGAAGAGCAGGAGAGCAGGAAAGGGGTGGACTGACTCTGAAGCCTCTTTCATAAGGGCATTAATCCTCTCATGAGAGCTCTAGCCCCATGACTTAATCACTTCCCAAAAGGCCTCACCTCTTAATACCACCACAATGGGGATTAAGTTTCAATATGAATTTTGGAGGGGACATACTTTCAAACTAGAGCAGATGGCCTCTCCAGGTTCTGAAGAAAGTTCCAGACACTGTCATCCTAGCAAAGTGTGGAAACTAGGATGGTTGATATCCCTCAGGTGGGGCAACAGCCATAACAGGACTCCTGGATCTGTTCCTATCTTCATTTTTGTGTAGCACTCAGAGTGATTTTATAAAACTTAAGTTGCTTCTTGTCCCTTAAATTCTTCCTGTGACTCCCATTGTGCTTGGAATAAATGCCAATAAATGCCAGCCTCCACAACAGTAGCTGCCACAGTCTTCTTTTGCTCTCAAAACCCTTGGTGCACTTGCCTGCTTTCTCTTTCTCACGTGCACTGAGAAGGTTCTGCACCTGCCCTTCACTGTCTCTGAAAGGCTTGTCACAATCTTCTCACAGCTGGAGGGGCTCCTGCTGTCATTAAAGTTCAGCTGAAACATCATTTACTTGGAGATCAGATCAAAATCAACTCCAGCACGCATACACTCACCCCCACACACGTCCGCTTACCAGCCACACTGCGACGCGGGGCTCCAATGTTCTTCCCAGCATTTACTGGTAACTAACTTTTCGTAATTGTTCTGTTTGTTTGTATGTTTGTTTGTTTCTCCCTACAAGGGCAAGTACTCTTTGAGGGCAAGGATGTGTTTATTGTGATCATTGCTATGTTTGTATCACTTAGAACAGTACTTGGCACTTATAGGTGCTCGATATTTATGTGCTTAGTAATGGAAGAAATGGAAGAAAGAAAGGAAGAGGTAGACAGGGAGAAAGGAGAAGGGGAGGGAGGGAAGGAAGGGAGAAGGAAGTACAAAAGATAAAATTGATACATGAGTGGACAAGAGCCACAGGCGTTGAGGTGTGGGCCCGCTGCATGGTCCTGGGACTATGCCAGCATGGGCATCCTAACCCTGACCCCTGTGGTGTGATTTGGGGTGTATGTGATCTCTTGTCATCCTCTTGTGGGACCTTTATGGCACTCCAGTCCATAGGTCAGGTGGAGGTCAGTACCCCATCCCCCCCGTCATGTGATGACGCATCTAGAGTCAGATGCCCCCTTCACAAGTACACGCCACAAAGAAGGGACAGAGCTGAGACTCCAGGCTCTTTATTTATTTATTTACTTTTACTTTTAACATTTACTTGTACATGATTGTGGGGTACAGGGTGCTGTTTCAATACATGCAAATACTGCACAATGATTCATTCAGGGTGAATAGCACAGTCCTGTACCTGTGAGTTCAACACTTTCTCTCCTCTCCTCCTGCAAGCGCCCCTTCCCTCCTGGCCTCCAATAACCATGATTCTATTCTCTGCAAGATTTTTAAACACTGTTATTATTATCTTATTAGGTTGGAACCTTGGACAAGCGCCTTTAATGTTCAAAGACTCTGTCGTAAATGGGGATGGTAAAATTGCCTTCCTCATTTGGCTGTAGTGAGGAGTGAGAGAAACTGCTCACCCCAGGCCCAGCCCTAACAATGGTGGAGCCCAAGACAAGTGCGTAGTAGACAGAGCCTTCTTTGCCACCTTGGTTTGGCTTCTCCCAGGAGCAGGCCCTGAGACAAGCATTTGAGTGCAAATGTGTGTGTGTGTGGAGATGAAGGAGAACACCAGTAAGCGATGAGAATGACACTAAGGCCAGTAAAAACTGTTGTCCAGCAAGTCACTATGTGGACAATTGTTGCTCCCACCCCGCATGGGAAATTCTGAGCAGTCCCACGCTGGGGGTGAGAAAGCTGGGGTGTGTGGACACAGACATTCACCCATCTCCATGGAGGGCTGCTCCTGGGCTCTCTGTTGCTCTGCATTTTCCACCTGCTGCTCAGGCAGCAACACAGATTCCAGCAGCCACGAGAAGCCCTGAGGCAAAGCAATGCAGACATCACAGTTGGACGTCAGGCTGGGTGCACTGAAGTGGTGACGCCCGGGAAATCTGGGAGGGGCGCCAGCAGCATCTGCTACACACAGCATATGTTGGAATATCCCAGAGTTATAAATCAAGCTAACAAACTGATAAATAAAAGATCGTCTGTCTTCCCACTGTGGCACATATACCTTCATAACTACCTGGGATGCGAACTCAGATTCTGCCTTGGAACTTGCAGATCCCAAAAGAATCAGCCTCATCTATTTCTCTTCCCACCCGCACCTTCTCGCCCACCACAAGGCAGCATGCACATGTGTTTGGAGAGGTTCCAAACCCTCATTTGTGAGTTCCACGGGTGGCCTCACCTCTGGTTGGGCAGTGAGCACCCCAGCCCTGTGCCTCACCCTGGAAAGATGGACGCAGGGAAGAGGGGTGTGCGGACTTGGAGGTGGGTTTGTCTGTTTGGGCAACACATTACAGGATCTTGCTCTAGCAGATGCTGATGGGACCTGACCCACAGCCTCACAGCACTCATGACAGCCCTGAAAGCTGACCTCAGAGGTTCCAAAGGCAAGTACCTCTGACTCCTCCTGGGGGTTTTATTGGTGGCTGGAGTCCATTCAGCTCATCTCCTGGCAGGTGGAAGCATGCCCCTCCCTCCTTTGGGTTGTCTGACACATGTTCTGCACTGTCTCCTGGAGTTCTTCAGGAGGAGGGAACCCCAGTTGCCCACAGTGACTCCCGTCTATTGGCATCTTTCCCTCCGCTTCTCACTTCTCTGCTCTTCTGTGGTGGTTCCTGGAATCACCTTCCAAATTAGATGTTTGTGCTCACATGCCTATCTCAATGTATTGGCATCTTTCCCTCCGCTTCTCACTTCTCTGCTTTTCTGTGGTGGTTCCTGGAATCACCTTCCAAATTAGATGTTTGTGCTCACATGCCTATCTCATGGTCTTAACACACCTGAGCACCAGCAGTGTTGTCCTTAAGAGGGTGACAAGCTTCAGGTGATCATGTCCCTTTGGCCCCATGGATGCCTTGCCTCATGGGCAGGAGAAACAGGCCAGGGTCCTCTGAAACTTGGGGCCTGGCCCAGGAGCAACACCACCTGCCACTTCTTATAAACCCATGAATGATACTTATATTACAATTATTCCAACATTAAAAAAGAAATCTTTTGAATTTTTATCTGTTATTCTCTCCCATACATGCCAACTATTTCTAATAAATGGAAGAAAGCTGTGTTTAGGTGTGATTTTGGTTAATAAGCTTCCTTGAAATTTATATGGAGCACACTCCTTAAAATGAGCTGGGATTGCTAAGCTGCCTCTAACTCTCCCAGAAACTGACGGCAGAAAGGGGAGAGGAGAGAAGATTTTATTCTTTCCGCATGTCAAGAGTTGGAAGAGAGCGTGTTAAACCTTTTGAGAAAACCAACAAAAGAAAGTGTGTGTCACCGTGGATAGAGGAAATATACTATTTGTCAAATCCCTGGAGAGGCCAATGACTTTTCCTCAGGGGCAGAAAGGGGAGAGGAGAGAAGATTCTATTCTTTCCCCATGTCAAGAGTTGGAAGAGAGCATGTTAAACCTTTTGAGAAAACCAACAAAAGAAAGTGTGTGTCGCCGTGGATAGAGGAAATATACTATTTGTCAAATCCCTGGAGAGGCCAATGACTTTTCCTCA
>NW_007728218.1:160940-179476 GCF_000696425.1 Galeopterus variegatus
CCGTGGATAGAGGAAATATACTATTTGTCAAATCCCTGGAGAGGCCAATGACTTTTCCTCAGATATGCTAGGATCTTTGCAACCTTTCTAGGGCATGGGATGATACTTTACAGCAAATAAATTGCTGAGCAAAAATATTAATCAAGGGAGGAGGTATCTAATTAGCCTATCTTGTGCCTAGCACTGTGGAGAATGTAATGTTGCCATTTGCAGGAGAAGTTTATAGTCCAGGTGAAGAGTTAAGGGCCATTGGATACCATAAAGCAAGTGCTCACAACATGCTTTAAAAAATAAGGAACTGAATAAAGATCAATTCAGAACAAGTTCAAGATTTTAAATAGAATTTGTACACATATGTTTTGGCAGGTGCAAACTAAATTAGAGCAAAATCACTGTGAAATGCAGATATTTTCATCAAGGATTGTCCTATGGAAGAAATTTTGTGAATGAAACTCTAAAACCCTGCTGAAATATTTCAACAGAGCTGTGAAATGCCACCTAATTAGAGCACCAAGTCTTGGGCAAGATATTTTGTGTCAATGTGAAGAGGTGTATTGACATCAATATTTTGTCAGGGGCCTGCGTGAAAAGCTACTTTCTTTCAGTGTTTGTGCTCACTCAGAATGATTTTCCTGGTTAACTGAACATTTAAATTAAATGTCATTTTTTTATACCAATTTTCAAGTGACTCAATTTCAATAAAGTACAGTTAATATTGAAATTATGTAAAATGTAATTCACTTGGTCGTTGATTCAAAAGACATGTGATTAGAATATTTTAAGTGTTCATTGGGAATATTTATGACTCGTGTTCATCATAAACCAATGGCTCTCAATCTTGGGTGTGTACCTGTATTAGAATCAGTGTTTCCCACATCCTGATGTCCAGGCTTCACCCAAATTAAATCAGAATCTCTGCAGTGGACTCAAGCATCTGTATTTTTTCAAAGCCTTCTGGCAAGATTCTAATGGGAAGCTAAAGTTAAGAATCACAGTATTAGACACAAAGAAAAAGTCAAGCACACTGGCATGAATTTGTCTGGATTCTGTTGTATGTGCAGATCTTGTTCGTGTACATAATGACAGGTATCTGACAGCAGATTTTTTTTCTTGTCATTTGTTTAATGAGAATGATAGAAACAAGGTTCTCTTTCTTTTTATTTTATTTGTTAAAGCTTTTAGGTCATTTGAATTTCAGAGTAAAAAGAATTTTTGAAGGTTTAATCATTTGACAAACTCCTTGCAATCTCTCCCCTGCCCCCACCACACTTAGTGTAAATATTTTCTCGGAGATAAAACCAGATGTTTGCCCTTTTTAAGAGAACATGCTAGGAAAAGAGCCGAATAACCGTATTAAATGAATCTTGGAAACCCCATTGGAAAAAGGCTACTGAAGCTTTCACAGAATTAACCGGAGATAAAACCAGATGTTTGCCCTTTTTAAGAGAACATGCTAGGAAAAGAACCGAATAACCATATTAAATGAATCTTGGAAACCCCATTGGAAAAAGGCTACTGAAGCTTTCACAGAATTAACCTGAATCCGAGATTGCAGAAAAGATAATGTTACATTTAAAATTAGTAAAAGAACTTTGCAGGTATCCTCAGATTTATTCTCAGAGTTTGTTTGAAATTGATACACAAGTTTTCAGATGCTGATTTTTACTATATTACTGCACCGTTTTCTTCATTCAATTTTCTTTAATTACCAAAGCAGTACATGTAATGAGTGAATTACTTCAAAAACTCATTTAAAAATGCAGCAATCTACACCTCACCCACCCTTCATCTCACCCTCCTGAAATAACTAGTGTCAGCCACCCGGTGTAGTCTTCCACTTTTTCCTGTGCTCCTACAAACATTTATTTTGCATTTATTTAAATATTTAAACATATTTTTGCAAAACTGGAATCATACATGGTGCTGCACTTTGCTCTTTCATCAAATACAGCATAGTTATGTCTTCAGGTTGGTAGACAGATTTCTGTCACTGTCATCCTACACAAATCTGTAGGATGAACATAGCACAATCAATTCAACCATTCTCCATTGATGAACATTCTCGTTGCTTCCAGTTGATGCAGTAAATCAACAATCACAGTAGAGATGACTCACCTCCACTCCACGAGGTCTGGGGGTTCAGCTGGGGTTGCTTGTATGGCTGTGGGCTGGCGGAGACAACTCAGCTAGGGCCATACGTCCGGGACTTCTTTCTGGCTGCCAGCCGAATTCCTCAGCCATACAACAGATGGCCTCTCCACATGGCTAGTCTGGAGTTCCTAATAACATGGTGGTCTCAGGTTTCCAAGAGAGAGTAGTCTGAGAAGACAACCCCACTGTGCAAGCACATAGCAAGCCTATGAGTCATCAAGCTTGCTAAAGTCTCACTGGCCAACGCAAATCACATGGCCAAGTGTGTGTGTGTGTGTGTGTGTGTGTGTGTGTGTGTAGGTTGTGGGTAGGGGGGATTACATAATGGTGTGAATGACGGAAGGCATGATTCATTGAGGTATTGGGGGCCACCAAAGAACAGGATGATTTGGTTAAAAGATGTGTGCAATTTTAATTTTTATAAACACTGCCAAATTACTTTCCCAAAAGGTTGTGGCAATTAACATTATCACCAGGAATGTATGAGAGAGCTCATTTCTAAATAGATGCTCATAGGAAATGTTAACTTTTTTTTCAAATTTGACAATATTATAGTTAAAACCTATCTTTCTCATTTCCATTTCCTTTACCATTAGTAAGACTGAAAATCTTTTCATTTATTTGTTGATAAATTATATTTTCTCTTCCATAATTGTTTTCTATTTTTCTCTGTTTGTAATGTTTTTGTCTTATAGGTTTGCACAATCTTTTTGTATATTAAAATCTTCCTTAAGATCTATTTTGGTAGGAACCACCTGTTCTTGAATTCTGGATTTCAGATGCATCCTAGACCTTGCTCTGTTTCCTACTATTCCCTTGTGGTCCTGGATTTTACAATTGATTCCTGTTTCTATGAGTATTTCTGGTTAGTTACTTCTAACTGCTGCATGATATTCCACAGTGTTCAGGTACCATGTTCTGTTTACCTTTTCCCCAGTGAGAGTGCCCAGGTTGTCTCTAGAGCCCTGCTATACAAACAATGCTTCAACAAAAACCCTCATGCACGTCCCTTTCTGGCCATGCATGAGAACTGTTCTGGAACACATCTTAGAAGTGGATTGCTGGGCCACAGCAGATGTGTCCATTTCATCTGACTGAGTTCTTCCAGTTGCACCAGCAGTGAGGAAAAGTGCCCATTTCCCCACATTCTTGCCAACACTTAGCATTGTCCAACTTTTTATTTTTTGCAACAAATTTATCTAGCCCCTAGAAATCCATTATCCTCCAATTATCCCTAAGGAAATGATTGAATGTGGGATTTTAAAGAAGATATGATTCAATCTAGATGGTCATATACTATAGAACATTCCCATCCTTGCAGGAAGTTCTACTGGAAAGCATTGCTCCAAGCTGTGTTGCAAGCACTTTGATAATATTGTCCATCTACAGAGCATCTGCCCCCTGGATGACTGTAAGGACCTCCTGTCTGGTCTCTTCCCATCCTTGCAGGAAGTTCTACTGGAAAGCATTGCTCCAAGCTGTGTTGCAAGCACTTTGATGATATTGTCCATCTACAGAGCATCTGCCCCCTGGATGACTGTAAGGACCTCCTGTCTGGTCTCCCTTCTTCCATTGCTTCCCCTCTGCATTTGGGTCTCAACACAGCAGCCAGAGGATCCTGTTAAAACCATATCATGTTGCTCCTCTGCTCCAAATCTCTGACAGCTCCTCATTTCACTCAGAGAAAGCATCAAAGTCTCTGCCTTGGACTACAAAGGCTTGCACAACTTGCTCCCCTATTCTTTCTCTGATTCTGCCTACAGTGGCCTTTCTGCATCTCGTCTACCCTTCTGCAGCCCATGGCCTTCTTGCTCTCCCTGCCACATGGCAGGTCTCATGTCATTTACATTTAACATTCCTTCTGCCACTAATCTCCTCTGCCAGGAGACTGGCTCAGATATCCAGATCCCAGTGAGGACTTTTCTGACCACTCTCTTAAAACCATCCCAGGCATTCCAAAACCCTCATATTCTGCTTTACTTTTTTCATGACACCATCATCATGTGCCATAGAATTAACTGACTTATTATGCTCTTTTCTGCACCCTCTTCCTCCCAAAAATGTAATCACCATGAAGGCAGGCATTTATTTTATCTTATTTTTTGTGCCTTTTGCTATTATATGCAATCCTGTAACCTCAATGCCTAGCATAGTGCCTGAGACACAGTGGGAGCTCAACAAATATGTAAGAGAGCAATGACGGTCGGCTGTGTCCACCCAGGATTCCACCCTCCCAGAAACTCTGGACCCTTAGCTTTTCTTCAGACATCTAACCAGTAAAGAAGATCATTCTCTTTCTTTCTGAACTCAGGACACTTAAACAATAGCCACAGGGTCCTTAAATTTGAAGCAAAGTGGATTTATTTAACCTAAGCTTTTTCATGTGGTACAATCCCATCCTACTCCCCTTAACAAAAAAGGGAATGGTTGACAGCATGTCTTTTGACCAATGAAATCAAATTTATTTAGTGCTTATTTACAGAGCAACAACCCTATACCAGGAACTTAGTTGGGTGCTGGGGATTCAAAGAAGATTTAGAGATCACCCCAATCCTCAATGACCTGTGTGAATGCCGAGTTCTGAAGGTGTGCTCAACTAACTAAATTGTAAAGTAAAAATGCGTTCACTAGAAGTCTATGCAGAACGCTAAGGGAATGATTAATTCTGCTCCAGGAGTGCTCCACAAATATATTCTCACACAGTTCAGGGCATTTTGTAATTACTTCAAACATATTTTAAAAGTCATTGTGAGGTTGGGAAGGCAAAATGCAAAAAGAGTGCAAAAATCAAAAAAAGAAAAAAAGAAAAACAAGTAGTCACATTTCATTGTACCTTCAGTCCCTCCCAACGAACACTTCTTCACAAAGTTCAGATTCTGAAATGCGATGTCAGCATCCTGTAAAACCCTCTCCTGGGTTTGGGGTGAGTAGGTAGAAGCATCCCCCAGCCTCTGGTGGTAGAAGTGAGACAAGATGTGTTGAACGCATCAATGCACCTGGGCAGTTTTAAAACTGAGAGAGTCTATGTGCCGAAATTATCTTCAGAAAATCAAAGAGTGTTTTGAATGAGGGGTGAGGAGAAACCCCTATGTGCCTCAGTCTGTTCCCCAGTGAAATACTTGACTGCACATTCTGAACTCTCCCAAAGATGAGGGGCCACCTCAAACAGCCAGCATTGTGAGTTTAATTTTATTTAGTTGGAGATGTGTGTGTGTTGTGTGTGCATGTATGTATGTGGGGGAGATATTTTTGGAATAGAGGATGGAGATCTAGTAAAGAATTATTGTTTCTTTCATGGGCCTCTCCATTTGGGCCTGAAGTATTTATTATATGAGGTAGCATATAATATCTTGACATGCTGAGCTTATAAAGCACAAGGGGAATCTTAACACAGCTGAAGAATCTGCTTACGTTCTCTTCATATGACCATCAAGAGAAATCAAATGTCTCATCTGACTACCATGGTTCCCAGTCTATGTAGATTTGGCAGTATCTAGAGGCATTTTTGGTTGTCATAACTGAGGAGAGAGGTTGCTATTGGTGTCTACTAGACAGCAGCTGGATGCTATTAACCACCCTTGTCTAAAATAAAATTGGATCAAATTAAATCTAGAACCAGCAAATCTCAAATAGAAAGTGGCAAGAGGAAGTTTGCAGGCATGGCTTATAAAGCAAAGTGAGGAAGTTTTTTACCCTTTACAATGATTGGTTATTAAAATTGGGGTTTTTAGATGAAAGATGACTGGATAAAAGTGGTCATCTTGGAAGGCAACTGTTTGGAAGGCAACTTCAGTTTTGTTTATGATTATCGGAGGCTTTTACAAGAAATAACCAAGAATAAGTTTCCCTTGCATTCGAGATATAAGTTAGGTTGAGCTTCCCTTATGTGGCTCAACTGGTTTTGTCTGCCCAGGGGCTTCTCAAGCCTAGTCTGCATTTTATTTTGTTTGAACATCTTACATGACACTCCAGCCCCCAATAACAAAGGATTATTTAGCCCAGAATGTGGAGGTTGAGAAACTGTGCCTTACAGTATTTTAGCATGGCAAGCTCAGATCTGTGGTCCTTCTTCATTGAGAGCACGTGAGTGTCAGCATCCAGCTGAGCAGCAAATGACATCCACTGGCCCCAGGAGTGATGGGAAGAAGAAGGTCAGAGCGACCTGGCCCCAGGTGCTGCACACCCCAGCAACTCTCCTACCTCAGCAAAGTGTACAGAACCCACCGTGTCAGAGAGACAAAGCCTGATGGGAGTTATTGGGTGTTTCTCCAGTGGGTCTACAACTATATTTAGTTATGGCTGTGGGTCACTTGGTTTTATAAATTCCTGTCCCTTCCTTCATTCTGATCACTGGCAGCAGCACTTCTCAGAATAGTGATTACTAACCAAAAGTAATAAGAGTGTACATCAGAAAGCTCATGGAAAGATTCATATTATCTTTTAATTCCATTTTACCACAACTTTTTGAAGTATCTTCATAGCTTCATAAATTTCAAAAATTGTCATTCCCACTGTGCACACACACTGATGTGGACACAGCACACACACACACACATTCCTAGGAGCATTTTATTGACATGGGGGAGATATTATTTTTGACCGCCACACTTTTTGGGACGTGCCACTGGTATTTAGTGGACAGGAACCAGAGGTGCTAACTTCCAATGTGGACACAGCACACACACACACATGCCTAGGAGCATTTTATTGACATGGGGGAGATATTATTTTTGACTGCCACACTTTTTGGGACGTGCCACACTTTTTGGGACGTGCCACTGGTATTTAGTGGACAGGAACCAGAGGTGCTAACTTCCCTGCAGTGTGGAGGACAGTCCCATTCAACAGAGAATGTAGTCTTGCAGCCCCCCACAATTTTCAGATGCCCAGGACACTGACATAGATGGAAAACTTACTTACAAATAGTTGATCCTAAAACTTGACTCCAGGGAAAACCTACTTACAAATAGTTGCTCCTAAAACTTGACTCCATTTTATATATAAATATGAAATATTTTTGTATAGTTTTAATATACATCAAATTTTTAAAGAATTCAATCACTGATTAAATCAAGGGAATATGGTATTTTGTTTTGTCCAGGACTTTAAAAAAGTTNATTGAATGTGGGATTTTAAAGAAGATATGATTCAATCTAGATGGTCATATACTATAGAACATTCCCATCCTTGCAGGAAGTTCTACTGGAAAGCATTGCTCCAAGCTGTGTTGCAAGCACTTTGATGATATTGTCCATCTACAGAGCATCTGCCCCCTGGATGACTGTAAGGACCTCCTGTCTGGTCTCCCTTCTTCCATTGCTTCCCCTCTGCATTTGGGTCTCAACACAGCAGCCAGAGGATCCTGTTAAAACCATATCATGTTGCTCCTCTGCTCCAAATCTCTGACAGCTCCTCATTTCACTCAGAGAAAGCATCAAAGTCTCTGCCTTGGACTACAAAGGCTTGCACAACTTGCTCCCCTATTCTTTCTCTGATTCTGCCTACAGTGGCCTTTCTGCATCTCGTCTACCCTTCTGCAGCCCATGGCCTTCTTGCTCTCCCTGCCACATGGCAGGTCTCATGTCATTTACATTTAACATTCCTTCTGCCACTAATCTCCTCTGCCAGGAGACTGGCTCAGATATCCAGATCCCAGTGAGGACTTTTCTGACCACTCTCTTAAAACCATCCCAGGCATTCCAAAACCCTCATATTCTGCTTTACTTTTTTCATGACACCATCATCATGTGCCATAGAATTAACTGACTTATTATGCTCTTTTCTGCACCCTCTTCCTCCCAAAAATGTAATCACCATGAAGGCAGGCATTTATTTTATCTTATTTTTTGTGCCTTTTGCTATTATATGCAATCCTGAACCTCAATGCCTAGCATAGTGCCTGAGACACAGTGGGAGCTCAACAAATATGTAAGAGAGCAATGACGGTCGGCTGTGTCCACCCAGGATTCCACCCTCCCAGAAACTCTGGACCCTTAGCTTTTCTTCAGACATCTAACCAGTAAAGAAGATCATTCTCTTTCTTTCTGAACTCAGGACACTTAAACAATAGCCACAGGGTCCTTAAATTTGAAGCAAAGTGGATTTATTTAACCTAAGCTTTTTCATGTGGTACAATCCCATCCTACTCCCCTTAACAAAAAAGGGAATGGTTGACAGCATGTCTTTTGACCAATGAAATCAAATTTATTTAGTGCTTATTTACAGAGCAACAACCCTATACCAGGAACTTAGTTGGGTGCTGGGGATTCAAAGAAGATTTAGAGATCACCCCAATCCTCAATGACCTGTGTGAATGCCGAGTTCTGAAGGTGTGCTCAACTAACTAAATTGTAAAGTAAAAATGCGTTCACTAGAAGTCTATGCAGAACGCTAAGGGAATGATTAATTCTGCTCCAGGAGTGCTCCACAAATATATTCTCACACAGTTCAGGGCATTTTGTAATTACTTCAAACATATTTTAAAAGTCATTGTGAGGTTGGGAAGGCAAAATGCAAAAAGAGTGCAAAAATCAAAAAAAGAAAAAAAGAAAAACAAGTAGTCACATTTCATTGTACCTTCAGTCCCTCCCAACGAACACTTCTTCACAAAGTTCAGATTCTGAAATGCGATGTCAGCATCCTGTAAAACCCTCTCCTGGGTTTGGGGTGAGTAGGTAGAAGCATCCCCCAGCCTCTGGTGGTAGAAGTGAGACAAGATGTGTTGAACGCATCAATGCACCTGGGCAGTTTTAAAACTGAGAGAGTCTATGTGCCGAAATTATCTTCAGAAAATCAAAGAGTGTTTTGAATGAGGGGTGAGGAGAAACCCCTATGTGCCTCAGTCTGTTCCCCAGTGAAATACTTGACTGCACATTCTGAACTCTCCCAAAGATGAGGGGCCACCTCAAACAGCCAGCATTGTGAGTTTAATTTTATTTAGTTGGAGATGTGTGTGTGTTGTGTGTGCATGTATGTATGTGGGGGAGATATTTTTGGAATAGAGGATGGAGATCTAGTAAAGAATTATTGTTTCTTTCATGGGCCTCTCCATTTGGGCCTGAAGTATTTATTATATGAGGTAGCATATAATATCTTGACATGCTGAGCTTATAAAGCACAAGGGGAATCTTAACACAGCTGAAGAATCTGCTTACGTTCTCTTCATATGACCATCAAGAGAAATCAAATGTCTCATCTGACTACCATGGTTCCCAGTCTATGTAGATTTGGCAGTATCTAGAGGCATTTTTGGTTGTCATAACTGAGGAGAGAGGTTGCTATTGGTGTCTACTAGACAGCAGCTGGATGCTATTAACCACCCTTGTCTAAAATAAAATTGGATCAAATTAAATCTAGAACCAGCAAATCTCAAATAGAAAGTGGCAAGAGGAAGTTTGCAGGCATGGCTTATAAAGCAAAGTGAGGAAGTTTTTTACCCTTTACAATGATTGGTTATTAAAATTG
The DNA here is from genome assembly GCF_000696425.1 of Galeopterus variegatus. Taxonomy (NCBI): domain Eukaryota; kingdom Metazoa; phylum Chordata; class Mammalia; order Dermoptera; family Cynocephalidae; genus Galeopterus; species Galeopterus variegatus. The sequence goes on from NW_007728218.1 coordinate 170,556, forward strand.
GGGTTTTTAGATGAAAGATGACTGGATAAAAGTGGTCATCTTGGAAGGCAACTGTTTGGAAGGCAACTTCAGTTTTGTTTATGATTATCGGAGGCTTTTACAAGAAATAACCAAGAATAAGTTTCCCTTGCATTCGAGATATAAGTTAGGTTGAGCTTCCCTTATGTGGCTCAACTGGTTTTGTCTGCCCAGGGGCTTCTCAAGCCTAGTCTGCATTTTATTTTGTTTGAACATCTTACATGACACTCCAGCCCCCAATAACAAAGGATTATTTAGCCCAGAATGTGGAGGTTGAGAAACTGTGCCTTACAGTATTTTAGCATGGCAAGCTCAGATCTGTGGTCCTTCTTCATTGAGAGCACGTGAGTGTCAGCATCCAGCTGAGCAGCAAATGACATCCACTGGCCCCAGGAGTGATGGGAAGAAGAAGGTCAGAGCGACCTGGCCCCAGGTGCTGCACACCCCAGCAACTCTCCTACCTCAGCAAAGTGTACAGAACCCACCGTGTCAGAGAGACAAAGCCTGATGGGAGTTATTGGGTGTTTCTCCAGTGGGTCTACAACTATATTTAGTTATGGCTGTGGGTCACTTGGTTTTATAAATTCCTGTCCCTTCCTTCATTCTGATCACTGGCAGCAGCACTTCTCAGAATAGTGATTACTAACCAAAAGTAATAAGAGTGTACATCAGAAAGCTCATGGAAAGATTCATATTATCTTTTAATTCCATTTTACCACAACTTTTTGAAGTATCTTCATAGCTTCATAAATTTCAAAAATTGTCATTCCCACTGTGCACACACACTAATGTGGACACAGCACACACACACACATGCCTAGGAGCATTTTATTGACATGGGGGAGATATTATTTTTGACTGCCACACTTTTTGGGACGTGCCACACTTTTTGGGACGTGCCACTGGTATTTAGTGGACAGGAACCAGAGGTGCTAACTTCCCTGCAGTGTGGAGGACAGTCCCATTCAACAGAGAATGTAGTCTTGCAGCCCCCCACAATTTTCAGATGCCCAGGACACTGACATAGATGGAAAACTTACTTACAAATAGTTGATCCTAAAACTTGACTCCATTTTATATATAAATATGAAATATTTTTGTATAGTTTTAATATACATCAAATTTTTAAAGAATGCAATCACTGATTAAATCAAGGGAATATGGTATTTTGTTTTGTCCAGGACTTTAAAAAAGTTGTTGTACATTCCAGAAAATTCTATCAGTTCTCAGTGTGTCTCATTCATGAAGTCTCTGCATGGTACCAGTCCTGGACAACTTCACTACGTTTTTCAGAGAAGTTGTGATATGCATCTGCCTGTTGAAATGTGTAATATTTCATTATAAATCAGTTTCCTCTTATTTGTTCATTGTATCATGGTTAAGTCATTATATTTCTTTTGAATTATGTATGCAGATAATTATATTATCTATGAAGTTCATTTTATAGATGGAAGAGGACAGAGCAAAATATTTGCTGTAAAAAGGTGACATTGGGTCCAACTGGCTTAGGAAATACTGTTTTGGGAGTCTGGGCGAGACTTTGCACCTGGCTCCTTGCATAAAGCCCTCGCAGCTCATGTCCCCCTCCCTCCTCTCCTGCTTTACATTTTCCACATTGCATTCCCTCAGCCCCATCTTTCAAAAAAAATCCCTCAGTAAATCAGAGTCTTTGAGATGGCTTTAGTCTGGTCATTCTCCTTCAGGTTACTGAAGAGATGGGTTAGCCCAACATCTCTCCTCAGGTCACTGGTATTTCTGAATAATAGTTGACTTCCATTCTCACCAAAAAAAATAGAGAGAGAGAGAGGGAGGAAGGGAGGGAGGGGGGGGGAGAGAGAGAGAGAGAGAGAGAGAGAGAGAGAGAGAGAGAGAGAGAGAGAAAGAGAGAGAAGAGGAAGGAAAGGAAAGGAGAGGAAAGGAGAGGAGAGGAGAGGAAACACTGTCTTGAACAGATTAAAAACAACCTTTCTTTTTCTCAAGATTTGATCTTATTACTTTCCATCTATGTCTCTTGTAATATTCCTTCCCATTTCCCTAAATTGAGGAGACAGCGTGTTGGCAGAAGCCCTTTTCGTGTAGGTCCTGCTAAATGAGGAGTCATCACACAAGCAGCAAAAGTATACACAAGGATGGGAGATGCCTAAATCCGGCTTCCCACCACTATCTCTGTTGTTCAGTATGGTCCAGCCACTGTGGCCTTCTTTGTGGCTCCAGAAACATCCGGCTATTTCCAGCATCAGGACCTTAGCTACTTAACAGCCAAATCCATCTTGTTCTTTATGCCTCACTTTAAAGTCACATGTCCTGATCATCCTAGCTAAGTCCCATCGTTCTTCTCTATCTCAGCACTGTTCGTTAATAGCAATTGCTCGGTTTACAGTTACACATACATCCCTTGTCCTCTTGTGTGTCTTCTGCTGAACTTCCAAAGTTCAACCTTCATACAGGCTTTTACACACCTTTGCATGCTCAGCAGCCAACAGGCCATCTCAGGAACATAGTAGGTCCTGAGTCAATATTCACCGAGTGAACGAACCATGGCAAGCACCTGAGCAAGGTCCCAGCCTTCCATGTCTTGTCCTCTATCTCTGTCTTTCTCAGATATTTAGAAACTAGAACAGGTGCCATTCTCTAGAGGTCGATATCACCTCTTCCAGAAAATATATCCTGACACCATCATCAGAAACCAGAATTGGACAAGATGGATCAGAAGACTTAGTTTTAAAGCACTGCCCTAATTTGCTTGTACTATCACCTGTATGTAAATTAATACTGGTTGGTGCAAGCCTCCAGATCATTCAGGTATTCAGCTGTCATTGTGGAGTGATCAGAAGCCTGGCAGTCCAGTGCTGTGCCACTAGATCCCATCCACTTCTGACACTGGGTCAACAGAGATACCAGGTTTAGTCCCAGCAAAAGGGCACTGGGCTGGAAGTCAGATCTACAGACTTTGGTGGCAGAACCTCTTCTGACCATGAATGACCCTACTTATTGTCTGTGAACTGAGGCAAAATACCACACCTCTGAGCTTCAGTTTTTTCAAACCTAACCTGAGAATAACTATATTTGCTTCACATGTTGATGGGTTGGTGTGAGAATTAAGTGTAATAAAATGCTTAAAGTGCCATTCTACCTGGCCCAGAGCAAGCAGTCAATAAATTGATACATATGTAATGTTTTAGAAGAAAGTGTAAGCATGGTTATTTATTAATAGTAACAAATTACTACAGTTTTGGAGATGCTTGTGTCCCAGAGTCCTCTATTATAATGCAGATACCTTTAAAAGGATTAGATAGCATCCAAGAAACAACTATGCCACCCATCCACCTGAATTAATAAGGACATTGGAAATAATTGAAGGAGAGAAGATTTTGAAAGGAAAAAGTAGGACACAATGATCTGCTTTGGCAGTCTTGCATTTTTAAAATCCAAACCACATTGTTGAAGTCTCCAGAATTTCACCAAAAATGGCATGACTCAGAGGTTCAGAGTTGTCTTGTTTTTTGGTTGTACAGGAACATAGTTTCCAACAACATGTATCCAATTGGTACATGTTTTGTTGAGCACCTACTATGTACCAGGTATTGTGCTAGGCATAGAGAAAGAATGGAGAATAAAAAGGAGGCAATACTGTCTGCTCTTCTGGAGCTTGCAGTCTGGTGGCTTCCTAATTAAGTGACATTTGACTGCAACGGGGAGAAACACCTATGCTAGCTTACATCATGAAGGATTTATATTAAAGATCCAGATAATAAATCTTAGTTGAAGATGTATGGTTAGCTCTCACAGGTCCTCAAAGTTCTCAGGCTCCCGCCTTCTCTGTTTCTGTCTCTCTGGGTTGTCATGATCCATTATCTCTGCCCCATTTCTACTTCTTCCTTCCTCCTCTGTAGACCAGCTGCTCTGGTCATTTTTTGACTTACATGTAGCCTATCATGGCTACCTCAAAATCTGACAAGGACAATCTTTTTCTACTTTCCTAGGGACAAAAGGTGCTGCGACAACTTATTGGTCATTTCTAGCTCCTTGGGGGAGCAACTAGTTTAGTAAATGTCAACTCCTATGTAAGAAGCAGCTGCTAGAATTGTACCAATAATTTCATATTGTCATGTGTCCTGGAATTCTTCATGTACATTTCCATGATATTTGTAACGCCTGTAAAGAACACAGGATTTGGAGACAAACAAATCTGTGTTCCATCATTGGCTTACTAGCTACGTGACCTTGGGCAAACCACTGTACTTCTGTGAGCAGCAATCTCCTCACCTAAAAAATAAAGATAAAAGAAGTTACCCATCATATAGAATTATCAGGAAGATAAATTAAATTATGAAACATAAGCAAAATACCTAGCAGATGCCTGGCAGAAAGTAGGGAGGGCTTAATCAATGGTGGCTTAGCCACTGTGATTTAGAGGACCTCAAAGTAACTTCTGTATAAACTACACTTCAGATGTCTTGGTAGGCACCTCAGTTGTCTAAAATAATTGACTTCCCTGCCCCCCCCACCCCACCCAAAACACACACACAAAACAAAAACCTTAGATACTGCCTTGGTAACTTCACAAAGAAACCTGCTACAATAGCTTGCACAGCTACCCAGAAGAATTGTCTTTGAAGCTAATAATCCAAATGCATTCATCTTATATGACCGTTCCCCTAAAACAAATTGCTTTTATAGTCAAAACTACAAATTTAGGCCCCTTGATCAATATCCCCATTTTATGAGCTGTCTATAGAGAGACCTGGAGATGCTAGCTTGCTTGATTGTCTAGGAATAAAGATTGATCAGTCCAATATCTCCCCATGTTTAGATTCCAGGCTGATTCACATACCATGTGCAGGCTGGGCAGCCACACTCCATCCTTCTTCAGAATTACTTAGTCAATACCTTTCCGCTCTGCATGTCTTATAACAGCTTGAAGGGGATTATGAACCCAGTGAAAAGACTTCGGAAGGGAGGAGGCGATTCACAGAGGTTAACCTTGCATCCAGCAGAGACCAAGGGTTTTGGTTTCCAGTTTCTTAGTATCACATAGCAAAATATTTTCTATGATTCCACATTGGAGGTGCTTCCATGCTTTTGATCTTCAACCGGAACAACAAACGACAAAATCAAAGTGATGTGAAGACACAAGCTGAAGTTTGTCTATTATGCTTTCTAAAATCTTATTTCCCTCTTACGCCTGAATGTCCCAGTGGGAAGCCTAATATTTGGGTCCATGTAACTGAAGCCTTTGTGTTAAATTTTAGAAGCATGCAAGGGCTGTTCTGGCATTATGAGGGAGGAAGTACTATAACAATGACCAGTTACTAATCTCGCTCTCTGTGCCCAGTGGGTGGTCTTTGCTGTGTGTCTTGGACAGAGCAGGTGCTCAGTGAGCACTTCAGTGATGGATGGAATGAACATTCTATTCTCTTATTAGAATGTTCTGATTTTTAATTTCCCAGTTACCCTATAGCAGTGGTTCTCAAAATTTAACATTCATCCAAATCACCTGGAGAACTTGTTAAAACACAGATTTCTGGGTGTGCCCCCAGAATTTCTGATTCAATAGGTGTGAAAAATTTGTACTTCTAACAAGTTCCCAGGGATGCTGGGGTCACACTTTGAGAACCTGAGAATTATTATTACATAGTTGGCATCCCCTAAATTGTTTTAAGGGCTGCACAATCAAAAGCAAAATGTCTGTCATGTGTGGAAGCCAGAAAAGGGAGACATTTTTAATCTCTTCATTAGAGGCAGTGAATGAATGGCTATTATATGACTGGAAGACAGAAAGTAGGGATCTTGCTCTCTCCCAATGATTGAGCAGATACAAGAAACCCTTAGGGCATACAGCAGGGCTCTTTCTCTTTGATCTTAAGTTCCCTTGTTTGTGGACAAGTTTTCTTCACAAAGTTAAGGAAAGTTTTGTTGTTGTTGATGATGTTTTAATGTCTTAGGTGATGTGCAGGTTTGGAGCATAGAGTAGGGGAGAGAATTTATTAAGCTTCTTGTCGTTACCTCTTGGCCTTCCTTCGGAAAATGCTACATGAAAACAAGCACCATCAAGAAAGCAAAACATCTGTTTCCATCTGGAAGAAGCCAGATTTTAAAGGTGTGACATTAAAATTTATTTATTTAACCATAAAGATAAAGCAAAATAAAATGCAGCAAGCACCATGGGCTTGGAGTGATTACAAATATATGTCTGTCAGGGGGAAGGGTAGTTTGCAAAGTATCTAATGTAAAATATTTTATGAAGTGTGAAGAGGGAAAGAGGAGGCTGTAGGGTGGGAGGATGGAGAAGAAGTGAAATCGTGGAGATAAAATTGGGGAACTATCTATGGATCAACTTGTATTTTTTATTAATGTCTTATGACTTTTATTTTGAATATACGAAAAGGTAAAAAACGAAAGCTTGAACCTTATGACTAAAGGTTTCTAGGGACTGGGCAATCCCTTGCAGCCTCTCTGATGCTGGAGGTGGGTACAGGCTTCGTTCAGTTGTCCTCCTGTGATCCAGAGATGATGAAAGCTTGAACCTTATGACTAAAGGTTTCTAGGGACTGGGCAATCCCTTGCAGCCTCTCTGAGGCTGGAGGTGGGTACAGGCTTCGTTCAGTTGTCCTCCTGTGATCCAGAGATGGTGCCTGGATAACATTTGCATCTGTGTCTTTCTTGTCTCCTCTGCAATAGTGAATGTTAACATGTAAGTGCCACAGGTGTGGTTTTCATCTCGTGTGTCTCTATCCATCACAGTGTGCAGAGGAGTTAGCCACAAGTGGCCCCACTCAGGATCAGAATCTACAGATAGAGATGGAGCTCAGTTTCTCTGCTGACTGTTCTTCTCTCTGCAAAATGAAGAAAGAAAGCCACCCTTCAAGTCAGAAAAGCCAGGGGAAAAAATCAGCTTTGTGCAATGCCCAGTAATAACAGCCCTTGAAAATGTCTTTGCTTTGTCTCCTGAATGCCAGCCCCAGATGCAAAGTGGCTGAAGTGGAGGAGCTGGTCTAGGTAGAAAAATAATATTTCAAGAGCATCAATCCCATCCCCAGCTGCTCCTCAATCAGATTGTCACGCGTGCTCTTTTTCCAGCAGACTCAGCGCTTCACTGTCTATTACCTGGGCTATTGAAATGCTCTCCCTATGTTCATCTGGTGCATTTTACACTCCTCAATCAGATTGTCACGCGTGCTCTTTTTCCAGCAGACTCAGCGCTTCACTGTCTATTATCTGGGCTATTGAAATGCTCTCCCTATGTTCATCTGGTGCATTTTACATGCCACCACCTGATTAATCTATCTTAAGCATGACTCTGGTCCTGCCTCCATCCAAATGAAAAGCTTCAGTGGTCTTCCATTGCCTTCTGAGTAAAAATCATATCCTGCAGCCTAGCAATCAGAGCCCTTTGTGAGATGGTTCTAACCTGTACTGCCAAACATGTAACACATTATAACTATTCAAGCCCAAGACTGGACTCCTAATCATTCTGCCGTGCCTTCCGATACAAAGTCCCTCCTACGTAGTCCCTTCTAAATTCTCTGTCATTTGCCGGCCAAGTGTAAATGCCTTGACCTCAACATGTCTGCCCTGTCATCATCTCAAATTCCTATGATACCGTCTCATTTGACTTTATAGGATCCTTATGGTGGGTGTCTGCTCCTGTTTCTGCCTAGCATCTCTTCCTCTTCTTCTAACTGTGTCCTGAATGTTTTAAGAGAACCCCCTCCCTTTTAATCTCCTCCCAGCCTCCACCCCCAGTAATATGTGTAGGTCCATAACCTGCCCCAGCCAATCAGAACACTCAACCTCTGGACCACAGCAATTGGTCACGAATGGCCATACGACTCAAGCATGGCCAACAAGATTTCATTCCAGGACTTTGGCTAGAGCTATTGAGAAAGCAGCTCTGTTTCCCATGAAGAGGTACAGTGATGTCCCTTAAGCTCTGAACTGCTCATGGCCATCTTTTAGAGCCTGCTTGGAAATAAGATCGAGTAGGAGAAAAGCAGAAGTAAGAATGTGTCTGGAATACAGCATTTAAACCCTGGGTTCAGCAATAACTGGATCCAGAACCACCATTTGAATTTCCCAGTGACATAATTCAATAAATTATTATTTTTGTGGTCTAAGCCAGAGTTGTGTTAGTGTCTATTCCTTCCACGTACTTACAAAAGCATTATTTATTTCTTCATTAGATTGTGATTGCAGATGCATATTTTTAATTTTATTCTCAATTATTTATTTAACATACTTTTTATGAAGCACCCACTGTGTGTCAGATCCAATATTCAGCACTAATGGATAGTTCCTGCCTTTTAAGGACTATTTGGCCAACTAAAAGGAGAGAGATAAATAATTACAGTGAAGCAAAGTAACTCAATAGACACTTTGTAGTACCTTCCTTGTTCATACAACCCTGAATATATCTGAGCAGGCTTCCAAGATAGTGGCATTTAAGCTGAGGGTTGAAGCGTGAAAAGGAGTTGCCTGCACAAACCACAAGAGACAGAGAATGAGCATTCCAGGATAAGGAAATAGTGTGTGAAAGCATGTAAAGAGCGAGCATAGTTAACCTGAGGAAACCGCAGGTGATTCTTCGTGGCTGAAGACTGAGACTGTCCAGTATTCCCAGCTGAACTTTGAAGTCGCTCTAGAACAGTGTCTTCCTCAGGGAATGCACTTAATAAGTGTTCATCAAACGAGTGAGCTAATGGATGACCGTTATTGGCAGGTGTCCTTATAGGTGGTAAAAGAGTCATAGTGGTTGTCATGAGGAGGAATGATTCATTGAGACTCAGCTATACAAATTGTTATATAAAAAAGAAAAGTTTGCTCAAGTAGCCACTGTTACGCCAGTACTCCTTGCCACACAAACCCTCTGGTGACTTGCATGAAGAAGCAGGCAAGTTAGTTTT
>NW_007728218.1:179807-214180 GCF_000696425.1 Galeopterus variegatus
AAGAGTCATAGTGGTTGTCATGAGGAGGAATGATTCATTGAGACTCAGCTATACAAATTGTTATATAAAAAGGAAAAGTTTGCTCAAGTAGCCACTGTTACGCCAGTACTCCTTGCCACACAAACCCTCTGGTGACTTGCATGAAGAAGCAGGCAAGTTAGTTTTGTCATTTAATTGGGTTGGGCCTGCAGAAAATGGTAATAACAGTAGCAAAAACATTGTCAATAATAATGACACATTCTTATTTGTTGAGTGCTTACTGTGTGCTAGGGATTATGCTAAGGAATTTACTCATCAGTACTCCTTGCCACACAAACCCTCTGGTGACTTGCATGAAGAAGCAGGCAAGTTAGTTTTATCATTTAATTGGGTTGGGCCTGCAGAAAATGGTAATAACAGTAGCAACAACATTGTCAATAATAATGACACATTCTTATTTGTTGAGTGCTTACTATGTGCTAGGGATTATGCTAAGGAATTTACTCACACTCTGTCAATCACTCTTTACATTAATTCTGTGACATAGGTGCTATGAATATCACCATTTTTAGAATGGAGGAAATGAGGCTAAGAAATATTATATAACATAGCCATGTTAATTCATCTACTGAGTAGATAATGCTTGCTCAAAAGCTAGTAAGAGACAAAACGAGAGTTTTATCCCAGGAAGGACTGTGTAGGTTCAGAGCTCTTATCCAAAACATTCTGACAGACTACCTTGGAATCAAGTCATGCTGTTTCGACTCAACTTTCCTGTGTGGGTCCCTTGGATCAGACTCTTTCAATTAAGAATTTTGTATGTTTGCCAGTCTAAGACCTCTGGAGTCTGTTTTTGAACTCTGAGAAATCCTGGGCTGGGTCCCCGAATCATAGGCAATGGAATCCACCTCTCTTTCTCTTCTCATAGAAGCGGTAGAAGACACAAGATTGGCATGCTTACAGAATACGAGTCTCATTCCATCGAAGGTTTGGAATACAATGGGTTAATCCCCCATGGCCTTGACCTCCCATCCTCAACATCCCAATTGTAATCAATCTGAAATCGTTAATAAGACACAATAATTCTTTATTACCATTTCCCAAGGGTAGCCAAAATTTAATTGCCAGAGCCTTGTTTGTGCAGGCAGTTTCTCTTTAACAAAGAGGAATATTTACTGTCATTGTAAAATTAATTGGTTATGTTAAGCTTCGACCCCCACAATAGTTAGAGGATTGTAGGAGTGGTAAATGTGCACAGTGTTTATTAACCACATAGCTTTAATAATAATTTCTTTGCAAGGGCAGTGGTAAAATTCTGTCCTAAGCACTGTATTTTTCTCCTCTTACAAATGTGAAAATTACACGTCAGATTGTAACACTTCTTTTTTTATTTTGGGTTGTGATACCATGTCCACTTCTAAAACTCCTTGCCCAGTTTAAGATAAAAATCAAGCCATTCTTTTTTTTTTTTTTTTTTTGAGGCATCATCTGTGTGTCTCTGTCTACTTCTGGTCCGTCTCTCTGTCTCTGAGTTTCTCTGTGCCTCTCTCTTCCCATGCAGTGCACTTCCTAAGCACTTCTTTACTTCCTATGTCTCTTGCTCTCTCTCTTTAATAACTTTTAAACAAGAAGCTCCTCCAGTAGTCTTATTCCAAAGATTCACTCTGCATCAATTTGTTTATTTATCTTCTTTTCTCTCAGCCCTTCTGTCTAAGGGCTTACAGTAGAAATGCCCTTGGTTTTGATGTCATTCAGAGCTGGCTCAAATCACAGATCACAACCTATTGGCTCTGTGGTCTTGCGTGAGTTACATAACACTTTTTGCTCATTTTCTTTTAAAATCTGTAACATGAGATAATAATGTCTACCTCCTAAACTTTTGGAAAATCAAGTGAAATATCTTTTCGGAGTTCTTAGAATGTCTGTCCCTGGAATGTCTCTTGTTCTGTCTTCATCTTCCTGAACTTATTAATATTTGGTAAGAATATAAATGTATGTGTATATCTATGTGACCATCTGTCTATCTGTTTATCTATCAATTGATCATCTATCAATCAATCTTCTACCTTCCAACTATCTACCTATTTTTCTATCTACTTATATATCTATTTTATTTATCAGACTATTTATCTTATCTATCACGAATCTATATAATCTTTCTCATCTATCTATCTCTGTTTATCATATATCTATGTATCAATCACCTATCTACTGATTATCTACTGAATATCTATCTGTTTATCTGTCTACTTTTATATCTGTTTTATTCATCTATCTATCCTTTCATCTATTATCTATCTATCTACCTTCGTCTATCTTTCAATCACCTATCATTTGGTTCCCTTTTTTCTTTCTCTCTCTCTTTGTTTTTGTTTTGTTTGTTTGTTTGGTCTCTATAGCTGAGCTCACAAATCTATTCAGCTCCACCAGCCTTTCCAGTCTGATGTGACAACCTGGAAGAAGACAAATAAGTCAAATGAAGAATGAGATTTTTGCTCAGTCTATTCATGTGATACAAGAAAAAAAAAAAAAACTTCTCTGATTTACCTGGGCTCCCTTTGTTTTCTTTACTTTTAGTACCAGTCCATCCTCATCTATCTACAAACTAAATACTACCTCTCACCTCTTAGGCCATTAACAGTGTCTTTCAGTCTTATTTCTCAATTCACATGTCTACTTCTGTCCTTCGGCTTCTGCATAAAACCTCTTCCCCTGCAGCCACTGTAAGTCAAGGTCAGAGAGTGCACCTGGGCTTGGTTCCCTGAGTTCTCTTCTGGGTACTCCTCCTGGCTCTTACTTCCTCTTTCTGAAGTGAAACTTCCACCTCGTAAGCCTCTGTGCTGGTTCTTTCTCGTCTTCTCTTACTCCCTTAAGTTGATTTCAAAAACTTTGCTACTCTTTACAGTGCATATTGACTGGATCTCCCACCCCCTTGGCATTTCTCAGCAGAGTAGCATTGGAACTTCCAGCTCCACCACAATTCTAACTCATACTGAGGAGTTTGAGAGCCAGAGAGCCTCTCTACTTGTCAGAGATCACCACAGTTCACCTCCAACTGGCCAGTGTTAGCTTATCTAATTTAATCACACTCAATATCCAGTGATATGCAGTCACATATTTGCTTCTCACACACACTTCAATTTCTCTGTCTCTGGCAGTCTGGATTGCCTTTACATCCAGTCATCTGAAAATGAAGGTGCTCATCAGCACCCCTGGAAAATAAGGTCTCTATGACAACCTTAAACCTTTTTCTGTGTGACTTTCCTGGTTTCTTTCTCTTCTTTGTCAAGCAGAGTTGTATAGGGACTAATTCACACACACATACAAACCCACCAGAAATATGTCATTTATAACATACAGTTTTCCAAGATCCATCCCTGGTCATCTATCCATGATATTCAGTGCTCCCTAATGCAACCTCTTTAACAAGGCCTAACATTTTTTGAGTGCTAACTACATGCCAAACACTGTTAGGATTACTTTATATATGTTAAAGAATTTAATCTTTCTGCAATTCCGTGTCACAGGTGCTAACTATGATGTCATTTTATAGATGAGGGAACAGAATCACATAGGAGTTAGGTAATTATACAATGTTGCAAAGCTAGTATAAGAGTATGTTGTTCGTAGAAAAATGGAATTAAAAGATAATAGAAATCTTTCCATGAGCCTTTTGAAGACCCCTTGTGTGTGCCAGTAAGTGGCACACCTGCTCCTCAGACCCTGGCAGAATGCGTTGATGTCCTCATGCAGGGATTCCTTCCCTTAATTTCTCAACAACCTATCTGCTTTTCCAAATTTTCAATCCTTAGGAGAAATTGTAAAAAAGTGTTGAAATTCTTTTGTGAGAATTAAAGCTTAACAATCCACATAGAATTGGCTCTGGTTCAGAAGAATCCACTGATGTTAAGTAAAAAAATAAATAAATAAATATAAATAAAAAATAAAAAAGAGCAGGGAATGAAGAGAGTAGGACTGAGCATTGGGGTTGGCATTTGAGGTCCTGGAGATGGGCACGTTTAGGAGCGGAGCCCTTATGATCTCATCGGCCAGTCTTGCCTGAAGCTGTGGCCATGCTGTGATGTCTTCTGGTGGCTCTGTCTGCTGCTAGCAGTGAGTCATTGTTGCTAATAAAAAAGATTTATATGCTTAAACACAAAATATACTTTATGCAAACTCTATGGATCTTGTTTCAAGAAAGAACCCATCATAGATACAAAATAAGTCTTTAAATTGGCAATTTTGACAACTGATTCAGTGCATTGTTGTTAACCTTGTTAGGAAATACTAATTTAGCACTATCCAAATACTACTTGATTATGTTTGTTGGTGTTTTCCAGGGTTTGAATATTCACTATAGGCTGCAGTTATCAGTTAATAAAACTAAATTTAATGTTTCTTAACATACTTTTATATCCATTATAATAAATAGAGAATATAAAGAATGTTGGAAGTACTTTAAGAAAACCTATCATTTCAAGAATCTCCATGAAGTCCTGGGAATTTCGATTTTTATTTCCTGTATCTCAAATATTCGTATCTGTCAAGAATTCAGAAACACTAGCTGAATGAAGAGGCTTTTTCTCAACCACTTCTCTAGAATACCTCTGGGCATACTTTCTCATTGTATAAAATGTGCATTTCCATCTGAAATGGAAATCATTGTGGTCCCTCTTGTTCATTGTAACAGAAGTTTTATTAGAGAAAGGCCCTGTCTTGTCACCTGTGTGACTTCAGCACCTAGAACGTCTTCCTGGTAAGTTATCTGAGCTCAAGGGATGTTTGAAGGATCAATGACTGAATTTGCATGACTACACATTAAGAGTGTTTAAGGAAAACATTGCAGAAGAGGAAAAAGTGTACTAAACTTTGCCTTGATTTTGGCTGCAGAAAAGATCTTTCTATGAAAGCCTGTCCAGGCCCTGACCTGTCTCCATTTTCAAGTGCAGTGCTGAGTTGCCCCAAGACATTCATCAAGCAGGGTTCCACCATGGGCCAAGGTGAAGGGAAAGTCATGGAGACCTTCAGGCAACACGGAGGAAGTGTTTCTGGTCGTGCCGTTACAACCTGTTTAGCACAGAGCCCCAGTGTGCTAATTCTGGAAGCATGTGATTTTCTAAACCTAAGACAGCAAAAGCTAGCCTTAGGATTTTTCTTAGTAATGAAAAAAATGTCCTCCTTTTCTGTAGAGTGGAGAGGTAGGAGTTTACAGAAGTTGAGATGCCTTCTAGCTCCAACATCTGAGATTAAGTGGGTCTTAGGTACCAACCCAGGAGCTGCATGTCATCTCTCTCCATGTTGACTGGATGAAACCATGTCAGAAGCCAAGAGCTGATTTATGTGTTAGTTCCATCCCAATCTTCTTAGCATCAGCTGAATGTCAGGACTAATGTGTGCCTGCTTGGGGGAATAATTTAGCACCTGCGAGGGGCTCCATCCAAACACCATTGTTTAGCCCACTGCCTATTCCCTGGAATATCTAATTCCTGGTTGGAAGGTTGTGAGTTCAAATCCCCTTAAGACCAAATTTCATTAACAATTCTTCCAGATCTATTTGTCTCTCTGTGTGATGCCCAGAGTCTCACTGTGTAATTATCCTTATCTGATGTATCTGATTAAACTGTTTCAGAAGGTCTTTGACTAGAAAAGGCAGCAAATGAATTTGCTTATATCTCATAGTATCATCAGTGGACGCAAACCTCATTTGAAAGAAGCAAAGAGCAAAAAAACTTCTGCTTACTCTGGTATAGGCAAATACTAGCTTGTGAGTACCAACACCATTATTTTATTATTTTATTTTATTTTATTTTATTTTATTTTATTTTATTTTATTTTATTTTATTTTATTTTATCTTATATCCATTGCAGTGGAGAGGGAAAACTTACACTGAAGAGCAACCTGCATCCTGAGGCTTTGCCCCTTCAGTTGTTGTTACATTCAGGGGTTCAGCAGGTGTTAGAAGAGATGCTGAGCTAGGACACAGAGGAGAAATTTGCGAAGGGACTGTTTACAGAGGTGTGGGCAGAGTGAAAGACCCGATGTCATGACTCAATAAGAGATATCAAGGCATCAGACAGTAGAGGGCACTCTCCCCTGGGTCCAAAAAGACAGGGGGAGAGAATGAAGTTATCAGTGACCAGTGAGAGCTTGATGCCTGGAGGAAGAGGCCATGGGAGGAGCTATATCTAACCCTGGGGAAACAGCTACTGTCAAAGATCCAGCAACAAATCAGGGAGGAAGTGTGTCCGTTCCCCTCTTTTTTTCTATCTTTTACTTTTCTCCTTATACTTTCCTCTGGCCAAAACCAACCAGAAGCCAGAAAGTAAGCACGGAAGGGAGAAGGTGGGTTAGAGGTGGCATTTGGGGGGGGGGGGACTAAATAAAGAAAAAACAGCTCTATCGATCATTTATTGATAATGACGACTTGGTTACCTGTGGCTAAAAAGAGAATGTTTGGTGGTTCAGCCACTTCAGTTTTCAGGAACGAACTCAGATTCTTAATTTCATGATCAAAGAACTGTTCGTATTATGTCTGCAGCAGGAGAACCATATGGAAGGATAGCTTCATTTGCCCCAGGAAGAATCTAACAAGCCCTGGGAAATCAGTTATCAGGAAGATATTGGGGTTGACCAATACCAAGCCAGAGTATCCTGTTCATTGAGGAAAACAGACAGACCACCTGCCTGCCACCTTGGATTGCAGTGGTCATTATGGATGGATCAAAGCTAAGTACTGATAACCTGGAGAGGAGAAATGGAGAGAGGGACAGGAAATGGTTCCTCTTATGGCAGAATGTGTTCCTTTGTAAACCATACCATCCTTGGTTAATGCTATGACTGATTTCTGGGAAGAGAGCTCTTAACATTTTGAAATGCAAATGCACAGTTTTTAAAGCTTGAATTATACATCAGCTCAAGGGTTGTTCAATTTACCATGTTGGTAAAGATATTTTTCACTTGCCAATGAAGTATCCTTGTATCTAGGATGTCTTAACTATCTCACAGCTTCTTTATCCTTTAACTGGATGCAAAATGGGAGCCTTCTTAAAGTTAATTGCAGTCCCTATATGATGTTCTCATAAGGAAAGGCTTTTGTGAGAGACCCCTGCCTTCACTGACTCTCAGACCTTGTTGCTCTAGTTAGCTTTATTTCCCACACCTGTCACCTGAACTACACCCACTAGTCTGTCAATGTGGGAAACATTGGAGAGGAGTGTCCTACACCTAGCACTCTAAATCTAAAGTCTACCCTTTTCCAAATTTCTATGTGTTTTCAATAGCAATGCTTAAAACTGTCATTCAATTAAATGCATAGTATTCAATGCACTCTGGTTAGTACTTGGCAGGAAACAAAGTTCAATGAGACTCAGAACCTTACCACAAGGAATTGTGTTCTGGCCTGAAGGATAACAAAACTAAACACAGGGTTATAATATGAGGTTTGATATGAGTCCTGCTACCTAGCGAGCATTGCTGTGGTTGCTGCCTACTACCCACTTTAGAAACAGAACTCTAGCAGTCCTTGGGAAACTATCCTTCCCTTACTCTCAGTTCAAGTGGTTAAAGGATAACTGACACTCCTCGACTTCCTTTGGTAGATGTGAAAACAAGGTCAAATCAAACAGAGCATCACACACACACTCATACAAAACACACACACAACACAACACACATAACCCGACACATACAAAACACACACAACACAACACAACTCAAAAAAACTCCACACACAACACACATGACACAACACACAACACAGACTCAACACACACGATATGCATACAACACAATACACACACAGCATAGCACAGAGTACACACACAACACACAGAAAACACGCAACACAGCACATACAACACACAATACACACACAACACAACACAAAAAACACACATGACACAGAAAACAGTACACACACAACACACATGCACAGTTAGCAACAGTTATTAGTTCAAGAGTGAATGCAGGACCCAAGCCAATGACAGACAATGAGATCAGTTCTAAGACTTCCAGGGAGCAATGTGAGCAGAGATATTTTTAATCCTCTGGGTTTAACAACACTGAGGACAGAAGCCTGGAGCCACCAGGCCTGTTCTAGGTGGTTGGAGTGTATGCAAAAGCAAAGTCAGAGAAACAACAGCACAGCCTCAACATGATCTGAACTCCTGGTCCAGCTGCTGCTAAACTTTTTCATCTCATGTCAATAAATCCTTTTATAAATTATTATTATTTTGGCTTCAACAAGTTTGAGTTTTCTGTCATTTGTAAATAAGTGATTAAAACATATTATCAGTAGAAAAGGTCACATCCAAGTGAATCCAAGTGAAAGGAGCAGCTTGAGCTCTTTCTTTGAACTTTAGGATTTGGGACAATTTAAATTTAGAAAGGATGGGGTATTTGGGGAGGAAATTCCAGGCAAAGGTATTCCATAAGCAGAAGCCAATAGGCAGAAACAAACAGATTTGATTTTTCATGTCATCTACAAATTCTTCAATGTGCGTGGATTTGTGCTAAGAGCTGGAATACAAAGCTAATCCTGAAATGTTACTAAATAATCTTTATATAGTATCCTGGTTTAACTCTTGCACAAGAGGGAAGAGTGTGGGGAGGGGTAAGACTAAGAAAACCAAATAGACAAAAAAATAGGCAAATTTCTCCCTCCCTCCCTTCTTTCTGCCTTTCTTTATTTTCATCTTTATTTCCTCCTTTCCTTTTCTCTTTTGTTTCTTTCTTTCTTTTAAAAATACTTACCAGGAGCCATGGATCAGTAAAGGTTTTAGAAAGAAATATTATCAACTTATGACTTCCTGGGGTGTCTCTATTAAGATTTTGTCAAGGCTGACCTGAACATCCCTGTAATTTACCTGGACATTGACTGGAATACTGGACTGCAGACGACAGCCCCAGTGTTGAGCTGTGGTGAGGGTACAGACCATTCCACAAATTGTCAACATTCACTAAAAGCAAGAGGAAGGAATGTGACCAGAATCACTTCATAAACATCAAAATGAAAAAAAGCATATGCCTCTTCAGAGGTGGCTTCGATGTTTTATGGAATGATTGAAAAGTAAGTTTGAAATATTCCATTCTCGATCTGCCAAATCCAAGCCTGCTTATATCTGTCCTCACCATTAACAGAGAAGTGCCTTCCTTCTGCCATGTGGCATGCTATTTATTTTTTTACAAGACAGGCGCTATTACACACTGCCCCTTTCTCAGGCAAAATCCAATAATTCTCCTCACTGCTCTGAAAAGTGGGCCAAATGGAATGGTAGGAAGGATCATCCATCATCGTTCCTGCCTAGCATCTCAGAGGAAATGAGGAGCCAGAAGGAATTCACCAAGGTTTAGAGTAGCATTTCATCTCTTTAAACTGACCTCCAGAACCCAGGCTCAAGATGCACTATTGACTCCAGGCTTTACAGCACTGTGGCAGGTAGCTCCTTGCCTACCTAGTGTCCATTCTGCCCTTCCTCCTGCTAACAGTTAAGGCAGCAATGCTCCCAGGGCACATTCCCCTCTCAGGCTCCTCTGCAGCTAACAGTAGTCATGTGCCCCAGTTCCTGCCAATGAAGTGCAGGTGGAATTTTCTAGGTGGAGCTTCCAGGAGAATATTTGGCATAGTTCTTTTCCCTCCTGCCTTGGTTCCTGTTGCTGTCTACCAATCCCTGATGTTCTCTCTCTGGATTTCTTGATAGATGAGAAAAACCCCAATTTGGGCATGCCTCTATGTTCAGGTTTCTGCTTTTTGACATCTTTAATGAATCCACTTTACCTCTGCTTCATTATAGAAATTATTTCATTGGTGTTACCTATTTTAGCATTAGATTTTTGCTTGGTTCTCAATATGCTCGTTCCCCCATTTCTTACCATTTCTTTAATTTATATGAGTCATTTCCCTGTGATTGCTACCCAAACTTTTGTATAAAGCATCTAGTAGCTGTGACTAATACTTATTCTGCAGGCACCAGATATGCAGCAAAAAGTTCATTCAGGAAAGCCAGATGCATAAGGGGTTGCAGCTCTGCAGTAATGCAGGTCTAAGTTTTAATGACACTTCTACTGTGATGACTGCCCACTTATCAGAGTCCCATGCTGCCAGCTGGGTAAAGTCTGGCATTTTTTTTTAAATGTACATTTGTGAAAACCTCCATTCCAGCATCTGTTTATTATTTACCTTGACAACATTGGGGAGCTTCAGTCACTTTATAGCATTCATGAGTGGAGAGAGTATCTGTGCACCATTATTTGAATTTTGGTGCAACAAAAAGCAAAAAACAACACATTTTCTAGAGCCAAGAAGGCCTGATAAGAAGTGATGGAAACTTTTTGTTGCTAAAATTCCTGTCTGGATGCAAAATACTTGCTTTCATAAGCTCTAATGGCTGCCCTATTGCAGATATGGAAACAGACTTGCAAGTCCTGGTTTCACTGCTGATGCTACTATCAGCACACTAACATCAATACTTTCCCAAAACAGAGTACTGCTTATTTTTTCTTTTCCAATGGGAGTGTATTTCACCCCTACGTAAAATCTCATGTGAGATTACATGAGGATTAGACCATGAAATTGAAACATCATTGAAACTCCTTTAGAGTAGAATTATTGTTGAAAATCCTTTACCATGAGACCAATATACCCACTTTCAACTAATCAAACACATCCTTTTGTCCTCCAGCACTGATCAGAAGATTGTTTCTGTTTGGGGTGGTGCGGGGGGAAGGAGGTGGCTTTGTTGTGTTGAAGGACCTGAGAAAGTGGTTGGCTTTCACTAAGAGGCTCACCGTGAGGAAATTATAAATTTTTAAACACTGGGCTCACCTGTGGGGTGCTGAAATTTTTTACACAAGGAGACACTTGAAAATAGCATATTTGTGACTTGCATTTCATGTCACTCCAAGGCATTGACTGATTTAGCCAGCCCGGTTGCCAATACCATCTGAAGTTGAATTTGTATAAGTAAACACACATGTGCAGAGTCTCCACGGTACTTGTATTGGTGCTTAGCATGACCAAGGAGAGGCCTACGGAAATCAAGGTGTGAATGTGTTACGCTTCAGTGCCTTAGAATACCTGCTTCTAAGCTTCAGAAAGCCCAGAGGCATGGGAGAAACATGCACCACAGTCTTTCCCAACTCTGCATGGTTATTGCAAGTTGAATTGATCGATTATTCACTCCTCATCTGCACACCAGGAAGAGTTAACTGCTGTTGTAGACATCACCTAACTTATTCTCAAAGCATTCCTATGAACGACAACTGAAGACTGTCTTAACAAGCACAGCTCATCTGTGCTGAAACTAAGGCTGGGTTAAGATGGGGTTTAGGTCCTCATTAAAGTCCACAGCATAGAGTTTAAGAGGAAATGATGAAATGGTGCTCCCTGAAACATCTCTTCTTTAAATTTAATTAGACAAATTATACTCAAACTAGTAGATGCCCTGGGAAGGCAATCAACATTAGGGCTAATAAAAAGCTTGAATAGTATAAAAGGGCTGGAGGAGGTATTGTAGAACCTTTCTAGCACTTATGAGAGGTAAATTAACACCAATTGCTAAACATAGAAACTGGATAAATTTCAATATTCATTTAGAAATTAATTTTATGATGCTGTCCTAAGTATTAAAATACAGGTTATACTTAAATCATTCAAAGTTTGGCATGTTCACACATGTGCACAAAGTATTTGATAGATATTTACACACTGGGAGACACAATTATGGTCTGACTTTGGAGTTTTGGCAGATCTGGGTTCAAATTCTGGCAAGTTTCCCTACTAGCTTTTTTTGGGTGCGTGTGATCCGAACCCTCGGGCGGGAGCGCCGCCGCGCTTCCCAAGCGGCGCACTATCCAGTGCGCCACCGGGCCGGCCCCTGAACTTGACTTTTTTAAGTTGTCACCAGTGAATAGGTGAGGATCCCAGAGCTTACGCAGTTTTCCCCAGGTTAAAGACTAATGAAGTGAGTGGCCCAGGGATCTTGAACCTTGGATCTCCTAAAGCTGTTGTGCATGGCCTTCCCTCCCTACAACACTCCATAAATCACTGGGGATAATGAAATCTCACTCTATCAGAAGAAGATAAAAATCATGAAAGCTGGCATGCAAGTAAGGAAGATCTACAAAATCTTCACCACTATCTTGTCCACTACTAATGGCTGGATGGAATCCCAGGATACGTCATCTTTCTTTCAGAGATTCAGGACACCTTATACATATTATTACTTTGGATGATTCAAAAATACTTGGTTTGGAATATGTTACTCGCATTGTGTCAAATAGCAAGTGTAGTGTTGGAATTAATAATATACTTTCTACAAATTACTTCAAAATACATTAGCCTTAGAGTACCAGATGAAGCAAACAGGGCAAACTCAAGCAACTTTTTGTTTATTTTTGTTTTTTATTTTTTTAGTTTGTCATTTATTTAAATTGACACATTGTAATTGTACATAATTATGAAGTACAATTGATTTTTTAAATGAATGAATACAAAATTGTAGTGTCAATTTTTGAAAATATTTAAATTAAATTAAATGTAAATTACTTAAAAATAGCCTAAATTAACCATAGGGTGCCCTGAGTCTTTTTCCTATGCATAAAAACATATCTAATTTTTCTTTTTTAAAAAATTAATTTTTTATTTTTTATTGATTATATGTATTCATGGGGCACAGAGCTGGTTGGGTGGGAGACATGGGTAATAATTGCAATCTGAGGTGGTGGGCATGCTTATAGTATTGCTCTGATCAGCACATCAGGGCATAGGAGCTGAAAGATGCTGATGGTCAAGCAACTTTTTAAACCTAGGTACAGGATTTTCAAGACTTCATTATTCCTTCTATTACGTAGGCTTGAAGTTTTTCATAGTAAAAAAAATTTAAAAATATACTTCATCATTTATTATTATATTCTTTGAAGAATTTATTTAACCAGGCTAAGCCTCAATTTCCTCATCTGTAGAACAAACATAATGAACACCACATTGTGTAATTATAAAGAATAAAAAATGACTAATACATGAAGTGCATATCAAAGTGTCTGGCAGGTAAAATCACAGTCAAGATACTGTATTCATTCATTCAATCATCATCACCTTATAGAGCACCTACAGCACCAAGATTATACTGAAAGCTTTACAGACCTAATATCATTTTATGCTTGTCCTAAAGATATAGATAAATAAGACATAATTCTCATCTTCAGGGATATCGTGGTTTGCTGGATACTGAAGGACACCTTACAGATGATTACAAACCAGAGAAATGTTACCCAGACAGGCAAAGAGAATAAGCCAGTGTCACCCAGCTCCTTAGTGGCACAGTCAACAAAACTAAGGTCTTGTGATCTTAATCATAATTTTCCAAATTACTAAGTGCTTTGGTTTGGGGAATGACAATATATTATTGTATTGTATATGCAGAAAGGCTTAATCTACCCCAGTGTCCCAAATAAGAGTGAGCTAATATGTAGAGTACACAGACATCTCTGTAGATAACAATGAACCTCTCAGAGAAAAAGTTAACCTCTTTTAGGTTACTTTCCTATCATTCTGATTCCCTCAAGGAGAAAGTCTCCATTTGATACCAGGATGCTTTTAAATCCTAACATTTACCTACCTCATTTCTCAAAGGAGAGTACACATCCAGACACAAAGACTTTGGCAGGCAGCATGTAGTTAGACTAAAAACATCATTTTATTTTTTCCATGGAGATGTTTATGACTTGTTTCTGTTTATGACAAACAGTGCCAGTTTTCACTTAACAGTAGTGCAATAAAGCTTCCTTTCAAAATGATTGTATTTACATTGAACTTTCAAAAGGAGAGAACAGAACTGAGGTTACCCGTGGTGGGAAAGAGGGATGAGGAGGGGAGGTAAGGGAGGAACTGGTAAAGGGCCATGAAAAATGATTACATTGGGCCGGCCCAGTGGCACACTGCTACAGTGTGCCGCTTGGGAGCACAGCGGCGCTCCCGCCGAGGGTTTGGATCCCACATACAGACCGGTTCCCACTCACTGGCTGAGCGAGGTGCGGGCGTGACACCGAGGGTTGCGATCCCGTTGCTGGTCCCGGTCCGGTACGGGCGCAACACTGAGGGTTGCGATCCATTGCCGAACACGAAAAAAAAAAAAATGATTACATTGTATAATACTGGATATACTAATTATCCTGATTTGAGCATCACATATTGCACACAGGTATTGATATTGGACTCTACCCCGTAGATATGTACAATCAACTATGTTTCAATAAACTAAAATAAATAAATAATAAATCAAAAACAACAAAAAAAGAAATGAATGTGTTAAATAAAGAAAGCAAGTCAATTTTAAAAAGTGATACGTTTGCATAATGGTGCCAGTTGCACGCAGATGAAGCAAACATCAGATACCAGAACAACTGAAGTAGCAAAACACTCACCCAGACTATATCCTGAGATCAAAATAACTCTTAAAAGAAAAAATAAAATTATTCCAAGTGCTGGATTTTGAGCAGAAGTTGGAAAAGCACATTGAGAATGTGACTGTTGTTTGTACTCCACGAAGTCACTTTCCTGGTGTCAGGGAAGATGAGCCGAGAGAGACAGAGGAATAGTTGGTCTGTGCTAGTGAGGGACGGCCGGCTCAGCATGGGGGATTCTGATGAGCACTATGATTTTGTCACTGCAGATTAGCCTATTTTAGATTTGAAATGATAGTTAAATAATGCTGTGTGAGTCCACCTGAGGACTTTGCTATGTGCTAATGGCATGCTCAATTCAATATCAGAGGTATTTATTTCCTAAAACAGTTAATGCCAGCTGAGTCTCATGGCCAAATGAGTTGATTAAAACTTGGCAGGCACAATTGCTGTTTCTAATAACGAAATCACCACCACAGCATTTTTTTTTTCTTTTTTAAGTAACAGAAGAAGAAATTGTGAAAATCCAAAGCCTGAAATATATTGTTGACAGCAGCTTTCAATTTCCCACTTTTAATCAGTTTTACACAGCACCTGCCTTCACTGCAGCATTTGACACAATAATGCCCTGGATCTTTTTATTGCTCATCATCCCTCAGGAGGCAGGGAGGACCGAGATCTTTAAGAGCAAAGCTTTGAGAAATGTTAATGTAAAGAAAAATGGACACTAAGCATCAATTAGTAAATATAGATTTATGTGTATGCTGATTTATTGTCTTAATTCCCCGTAATGACAGGAATCTTGTCTCTTTCATTCACTGTTAATATCCCCACTTCTAGGACATCCTATCCTCAAGAAATACCTCCAAATGAATAGACAGGTCTTTTTCTGCATAGGAATTAACAGGGAAGCTAAGGTGCTCAGCTCTGGAAGGTACAACGCCCAGCCCCAGGAGTCAAGCTGTGCAAAGCCTGAACAGCAATATATTATCTCAGGAATACCCAACATTCCTGGGTATTAGGGATGAAAGGGCTAACCAAGTCACACCATATCCTTTCCAAGATTATCCCTTTCTGTGCATCCCCACAGACTCACTGCACCCTTGGTGCATGCCTCGATGTACCAGCCAGCTACCCCCACCTTCTACTGAGATTCTTACCCCTATCTCCCCTCCACCCCAGGTGCTAAAAGTTTTGGCAGCTGACACCTACAATCCGAATCCCTCTTCTGGACTTGCCCTCAGCCAACTTGCCCAAGTCCCTGGCCCTTTTCTGGGTCCAATGACTGATAGAGCTGTATTAAAGGCTCTGAAGAGACACCCCTGAACTATACCTCCCTGGGGATAGCTGATGCCTCTGCTATGTCAGTGTGCCTGTTCCCTCCACCTTGCCCTGCTTCCTTCATTTCCCTA
This sequence comes from Galeopterus variegatus, assembly GCF_000696425.1. NCBI lineage: Eukaryota > Metazoa > Chordata > Mammalia > Dermoptera > Cynocephalidae > Galeopterus > Galeopterus variegatus. Next base: position 195,600 of record NW_007728218.1, read on the forward strand.
CAGCTGATCATCCCAATAACACTGCTCAATAAACTTCCTGCATGTAAATACACCCCAGACTCTGCTTCTTGGGAAACCCAACCTGCAATAAATAAAAATAAAAATTCCCAGTGGAGGAAATACTGTGAGTTTAAAGTGTAAGTGATTTATTTGAGTGAACTCCAGTGCTTTAATTTGCAAGTGACAGAAACCCAACTCATGCTGGCTTAAGCCCAAAAGGCAATTGATTGACTCATATCCTGAAAAATTCAGAAGAGCTTCAGACATAGCTGGATCTGGGCGTTAACACAACAACATAATAGTTTCAACTCTCCCTATCCTGGTCTCTCCTTTCTTCTGGGTTGGCTTTAGTCTCAGGAAAACATGCCCCAAATGCAGTGGAAAGATAGGCTTAGATTCTGGTATCTTTGGTTTTGAAAGAAAGAAAATCTTTTCCTTGTCAGTTTAGAAAATAAAGTAAATTCTGAGATTTAGATCACTGTAGTCATTTGGGTCACATGGTCAAACTGAAAACAATCACTGGGGACAAAGAGCATAAAATATGTTTATTGGCCAGGCCTGGTTTGTGTGCTCATATCTAGATCTGAGGAAGAAGGGAGAAGCACCTTCTGAACTGTGGGACAGACAGTAGAGAGAAAGATACTCTGGAGAATGGGGAAGTGGTGAGCAAGAGAAGGGAGAATGAATGTTGCTCAGGAAATAAAAATTGTTAACTTCAGTGAAGAAACAGAGAAAAGGAAGAGAGATAAATAAGGGGGAATAGGATTTATTATGAGGAATTGGCTCCCACAATTGTGGAGGCTGAGAAATCCCACAATCTGGTACCTGCAAGCTGAAGACCCAGGATGAATAAGGGAGACAGGGAATGTAAGGAATGGGTAAAGAGGGAGGAAGGGGAGGACAAGCCAAGGTACAGAAGGACGGAGACTCTCCGGGAGGCTGTCCAAGGACACCTTTGAGCACTGAATCCCTGTGCATGAGTCACTGCTCACCAGGCGTGGCTGTTATCTTCTCATATTCATCATCAGATCAGAGCGTGTATAAAGCAGTTTTTGATGATATCAGAATAGGACTTAGACAGTTCAAATACTAGAGCCCTGCAGTACCCACAGATTTATACAGACCTTGAGGGGTGGAAAACGGTCAGGAGGCAGATAATCTTAAGGTCCTGTGGCTAAAATACATACTTGTCTTAGGAGGGCTTCCCCGGGAAGTAGGCTCTGAAATGGAGATCTGTGTGCAGGAAGATTTGGGGGTTCTGCCCTTAGGACCAGTTTGTGGAGGAGGAAACAAAGAGAGCTCTGGAGCTGGGATGGTCCTTCCAAAATGTCCTACCCTGAAACAAAGACGCCAGGCCCCTTTACCTCACACTGCATGGCCTTTGGACAGGAGCTTCCCCTGGGAGGGAGCATGGCCTGAGGTGAGGTGGCTCTCTTTAGCTGGGGGAATTTGCAGAGATTGTCTGTCACCAGTGCTCCCAGCAGCAAGGGAATGGTTGCCTCCACCATGAAGAGGTGATCTGGGCAGCAGACCACAGTGTCCATTACGGTCTCTTGGCATATGACTAGATAGATAAAGGCAAGACATTTAAAGGACTTTGGGTTATAAATAAAATGCATTTGACCCCTTCCTGGTCTTATTTTGGACTATGTTCAAGGAAGGGAAGCCTCCAGTCTTATTCAAGAATGACATATGAGGTTGGGTATGACTCATTATCCATCAGAGAAAAGTGTGCTTATTTTATTTTTCTGCCGTGCTTTGAAGTTACAACCATTTTTGGCACCTGCTACATATTGGTCTATACCACTCAGGATACACCATGACGAGACAGAAGGAGAATTGGATGTATATGCAGAAGACTGTACCGTTCCCTAACAACTTCCTGAGACCTAGATTCTCCCTTTAATTTGAATATTTCATCTCTTGAAAGACTTACTCAAAATTAGGCTATTAGAAAAGGGAAGTGTCTTGTGACTCTTAAGTCCAGGATCATTACCACTTTGACACTTCGCATGAAGCATTCTCAGGAAGGGTTGCACTAATTATCCAGATTGGTGTAGGTCCAGACGATGCTGCCATGTTGCTCACCCATTCCTTCTCCACACATTCCCTGCTTTGCTCTGAATGACAAGGGTTCAATAACTGCAAACCCCATGTCTTAGGCTCTTTGACCCACTGGATGCTGGAAAGATTTGACCAGTGAAAGCAAGGACAGGAGTTTTGAGGGGGGGGAGAAAGGAGAAGCCAGGCTACTACTTATCCTCTTTCTGCTTTGAACAGCATCTCACACAGTGGTTGTAATTCCTCTGCACCTGCAGCTCCCCCCAAACACCCTCTGCTATCAGGTGGCTCCAGTTTGTGGCTCAGGTAAGACCACCTCCTCCCAGTTGCCTCCACATGGTGTGAATTGAACTGCTTCTAAAGATGTGAATTACTTCCCACAATCATTGACCCACAAGTTGCCTCAGCAATCCCTCTTATGGTTTCTAGTACTTCCAAAACTTTTGGAATTTGTAACTGAAATGTGTTCTATGTACAGATAAGTGCACACAATTTTGTAAATCTTAATGAACACCCAACATGTTTTTTATAACTTTTTAAAATTCAAACTATTTTAATATTTACTTGTACATACATGTGGGGTACAGTGTTTTGTCTCCATACATGCATACACTGCACAATGATTCACTGAAGGTTCGTAGCATAGTTTTGTACCCATGAGTCCACCACTTTTCCTCCACATGGACAATCTCCTAAACTAGTTCCCTGGATTAAATTTGCTCTATTAAAGTCCAGACAATAGATCTTTTTTTCTGACTGGACTTTGACTTATGTGTCATTGAATCTGTAAGAGTGCTAATCAAAGCTAGACAAATAAAGACCTCAAATATAATCAGTAAATATAGTAGTTATGGTTACAAATCTCAATCTAAAAACCCACATGATAGAGACTTAATATCACTTTTCTACAGTTACTCTTAATTTCCATTTCAACCTCCTTCTGTTCGTTGAATGCCCATCAGTCTCAAATCAACTCAGGTTCTTCCACACACTTCTCCTGCCAGTCTAGGCTTCCAGCCTATTTGCAAAAATGTATCTATGTCCTGAGCAGCTTGCAATTGCCAAGGGTTTGAGAGAAGGGTGAAGGGTGCATGGATTTGGCTGCCATGTGGCCAGCTGACGAGTACTGAGATGTCTTGCGCCTCCCTGGCTTCAGGTGTACGTCTGTACAGGTGTTTCTCCATTATAGATCTTTCCCATCTACAAGTTTTCTCCAAATTCAACAGTCTCTTAGATACTTCCATGCTTTTATAGGACACATAAAAAGTTTATTCTGCTCTTACACCACTTAGCCTGCAGAAACCCCACACTATTGTTTAAAACTTTATTTGCCTCAGCACACTACACAATCATTTCCTCTCTGAGTTCTTAGTTCTGTACCAGAAACGGGTCAGTATCCTTGGCTCTTGACTCTTTACATCTCTTCACAGTCTCTAGCATCCTCTTCCTGAAAGTGAGGGAGATAGAACTGGACTTTTTAATTAGACTCTCATTCCTTGCTTTCCTTTCAAATATCTACTTTGCCCTTTTTGAGGAAGCATTTTTTTTTGTCCTTAGAACAGGAAGCCCCACTCTTACATTGTCATGGATGTTCTAAAATCTATTATTTCTATGCGTGTGAATCTTTTCTTTCCTCTCATGTTTGTAAAAGTGAGCTTGGGTAATAAATGACCCTGAATCACAAAGACTCATAACAACAGAAGTTTGCTTTGTGCTCTCAGTGCATGTCCATGCTTCGTCGGGTTTAGTTTCCATTCACCTTTTCATTCCGGGATGAGTCTGGAGTAAGTGGCCCTACAGGTAGTGGCACATTTGTCTTGGGGAACACGAGAAGGAGAAATCTTGGAGCCACATGATAATTCTTTAAGTGTCATCTGCAAAATTCCATGTATCTCTTTTGCTCCTATTTTATGGTTTAAAGCAAGACACATGTCCAAGCCTGACATCAACAAGACAGAAAAGTATAATTCTATCAAAAGGAGGGCCAACACATATTTAGAAAAAATAGTAAAATAGTATAATACACCATACTTTGTAAAATGCCAAAGCTTGAAGAACAATTTGTCAGCCTTTATGCTGGACATTAAGAATAGAATAGAAAGTCGTAAGTGTACAGTATAAAGACATTTTTCATATGCATGCAGTCACATACCTACTAGCCAGGTCTAAGAATTGAATATTTCCCTCATCCCAGCAGATGCTCTCATGCCCCCTCCAAGCTAGTACCCACCCCACCCAAGGAAAAGAGTTATTCTGACCTCCTTAACCATAGACTGGTGTTGTTTCACATTACTGAATTTCATGTAAATGGAATCAGATCATGTATATTCTTTCATTTGGCTTCTTTTCATCAAAAGAATATCAGTGAAATGCACCTACATTATTGTATGAATGTTTTGTTGTTATTGTATATGGTATCCATCCTATAAATATAGAAAACATAATTTATCAATTTTATTGATGAACATTTGGGTTGCTTCCAGTTTGGAATTGCTATAAATAACACTCCTGTACACATAACTGTGCCTGTGCTTTGAAGGATATGAACATTCATTTCTTTTTTTTTTTTTTTTTCTTCAGTAAGGGGATCACAGCCCTCGGCACGGTGCTGTCTGCACCATGCTCAGCCAGTGAGCACACCAGCCATCCCTATATAGGATCCGAATCCGTGGCCTCGGCGCTACCAGTGCCACACTCTCCCGAGTGGAGCCACAGGGTCGGCCCTGAACACTCATTTCTTGATGGTATATACTCAGGAATTGAAAGGCTGTGTTATACAGTATAGGTAGGTGTAGCTTTAGTTCTGCCAGACATTTTGCCAAAGTGGTTCTACCAATTTACATTCCTACCAGCAGTGTAAGAGAATTTCAGATACTTCATATCCTCACCAACATTTGGTATTGTCAGAAGGTCTTTTTCAACATTTAGTTTCATAATTTGAGAAATATGAAAAAATGCACAGTAGAATTACACATCGGCCATATCCCCTTCATTTAGACTTAACTTCTATAATATTTAGGGATTGCATTTATTCAAGAATAGTCTAAGCTGTTATACCACAAAGATTTAAAATGGAATGGCTCTAACCAAAGAAAGTCTACTTCTCTCTCATGGAGCTGTTCAGAGCAGGTAGAAGAACTTTGCTCCATTGGATTATCCAGGGTTTCAGGATGGTGGGGAGGCCCTGTTTTCCTAACTTGTGGCTCCAAAGTCATTACAATTATTCCAAACTGCTAAGAAGAGAGCAAGCTTTCCTCCTCAACTTCCAGGGCAATGGAATTTGTCTTCAGTGAGATGACTCAAATGTCCCACGCATCTCTTCTGCTCACACTCCATTGGCCCAAACATTGTCCATGAGCATACCTAGCTGCAAGGAAGTCTGGGAAATGTAGAATCTAGCTGGGTAGACATGTCCCCAACTTAAACCTAAGGAGTTTTATCAATAAAAGGAAGAAGAGACAGAAGGGTTACTGGTGAGTCACACTATAACACAGGCATAGTTACCTTCAATACTTTTTCTGTGTATCAATGTAATATGAGGATTATTATTATTTTACTCTATTTAAAAAATATACCAAATTACAGAACAAAAAAGATCTTTTTCATTTCATTCTTGCTTTGCCTTCATCTAACCCAAACTGAAGAAGTAACTAAGACAGGTTTAGTGCATTTACTCCTAGTTCATTTTAATAATTATATATGTTTGTGTGTACCTTCACACACACACACACACTTGCACACAGCTTTCTATACATGACATATTATATAATAAATATTTTTAAACTTGATTTTTTTTCTCCTCAATATGTTGTTGAGGTCTATTTATGTTGATACAAATGCATCTAATTCATTCTCCTTATCTGCTAAAGAGTATTCCATTATATAAATTATTTTTAAAAAACAGCAGTTACCATCTTGATGGACATTCAGGTTGTTTTTGAGTTTTTGCTGTCACAAATAGTGTTGCAATTAACTATTTTATATCAATGTTCTCCCCCTTTAAGATGCCTCCTTCACAGTGCTGTTAAGTGTTATCTTTTTGAAATACAAATATCACCTCACTGTCCTTTTTTTAAAAACCCTGAGTAGAAAATAAAACATAATTTTACATATATGAACCCATCACTCACCACACCTGTTAATGCACGTGGCAGCTAAGGTTAGTTTTTACAGCATACCTCAGAAAGCCCAAATAACAAAGGTGCAAAAAAAAAAAAAAAGGAGAAAAGAAAACAATGAAGTGTAGGAATACTATTCTCTCAAATGAAAGTAGATTGGATAAAGGAATTCTAGGACAGTTTGTGACTCCATTAAATCATCAAGACACTTGTTTTTCCTTTGTCATCTTTAGGCTGAGATTTTTATCCATATGTACTCAAAATAGCTGCCATGACCCACACCCTATGCACAAATAAAAGGGAAGACTGAAGAGCAAATTGTATACATCAGCTGAATCATTCATCTTTAAAGGGCTGTCCCTAAAAACCCACCCAGTGGGATCTACTTGCTTACATATCATTGATCAAAGTGGTGTCACAACCACTTGTAGCTACAAGGGAAGCTGGAAAATGGAGTTTGTTGGCTGAGAAGAGTAAAATCAGGATTCTCCTAGTAGTGGATGTACGAAGAATAAATATTTGATAAGCATCTACCAGTCTCTGCACTGTCCTCATTTCTAATGATATAGGTTTCTTTTTTTTAATGTGATATATTGATCAGAATTTTTAAGTACAAGCAGCAGAAATGAACACTGATTGACTTAACCAGAAAATGAAGATTAGGTAGTGTACAGAATCTCCCAGAGAAAAACTAGGCTTGGGATTAGTCATGTGGGAAAAGAGATTAACAAGGTTCTGCACAAGGACACCATTGTTGTTACTGGCAAGCAAAGAATGTAAGGCTTACCTGGATGAAACTGAAGCACCTGCCCATGGGAGGTCGCTGCTGGAGGAGCCAAGTGTACCACACATCATTGCTGTCCCCACCTGGCCTGCTTCACTCATTTATGTTACCCTCCTGGCCACTGCTGGCAAATGAATGGGATACTCTGATTGACACTGAACTTTGGTTCTTACTTCCTTGCCTTTTCTCATACCAACGTCTCTGCCTCAAATGTTCTCCTCTCCCTTTTGCCTGGTTAAATCCTCAATTCATCTGAGAGCTGACCTCCTTTCGGAGCCTCCTGGGACTCCCCAGGTCGGGTGCCCTGGGTCAGTGCTCAAAGGAGTCCCCTTGCATAACTCCATCACTGGACTCGCCTGTTAAGACTAATAGCTAAAGTCTATTTTCTGGCTCTGTTCTGAAATTTTACATGTAAAACCTCATTTAATCTTCACAACAGTGGAATGAGGAAGCCACAGTTGTTATTATCTTCATTTACAGATGAGGAAACTTTGGTGTAGGGATTTCAAGTAATTTGGCCAAATTCATTCATCCAACCAACAAATGGCCTAGTCACACTTATGCTCAGGCTCTCTGGCAGCAGAGTTCAGGTTTTTATCCACTAAAGGATACTATCTCTCCACCTCCACATGTCCTTCACTAGTCATAACTCAAAGCCATCCCTCTGTGGGATTCCACCGCCTCTCAGGGCACTTCCCGGCTTCCATGCTCTGGCTCTGTTCTCAGATACCCAGGCTCTTCTCTCTGCTTCTGCATTCCTGGGGAATATCTTCTAGTCTCTGAAGAAAAATCTTTGCCTCTCTACATGTCTCTTTTATTGGCAGTAAATATAATCTCTGCAAGAGCTCAAACGGGGAAATGAGTGCCACTAAGGGAAAAATTTTAAGTTTGTTTTATTTTATTTTTTTCCATCCTACAACCTTCCCCTTGCTCAAAGAGGAAACATGTTTAAATGAGGGAAAGGAAAAGAAGGCAACAGGGTAAAATAACCAAATTAATATTAAATATTATCAGTTCAATGAGAATGTGGAATTCCCGTAACCCTCATACACTGCTTCTAAGAGTTTAAGTTGATACAAACTTTGGAAAACTGTTTGGTAATAACTGCTAAGGCTAAACATAGGCATTCTCAATAATTCAGCAATTTCAATTCTGGGAATATACCCAACAGAAATATGTGTGTATAATTACCTAAAGACATGGACAAGGATGCCTCTAGCATCACTATTTGTAATAGCTAAAACCTGGAAATAAAGTCCATCACTGTAGGACAGACAAGCAAATTGTGGGGTGGAATAATATGCACCAGTGACAAAGGATGATGTGTCTATGTGCATCGAGGTGGAGGAATCTCACAGACATAAGTTGAGCCATGAAGCCACACACAGAAGTATATACATCGTGTAATTCCATTTCTATGAAGTTTAAAAACAGACAAAATTCTCTAAGATGTTAGAGTCAGGATGATAGCTACCCTTAGCATGGGTCCTGCCTGGGAGGTGACTCAAGGGGACATGGGCTTCTGGAAAAGTTCAGCTTTGATTTACAGGCTGGCTCCATAGCATGGTCACCTTCTGTTGCTTCATCAAACTGCTCATTTTTATGATTTATACACTGTCATGTATGTTTGTTACAAACACAAAAAGCTTCCATAGAAAATATCTACTCTCCTTAATTTTCCTCCATGGAATTAATGCACATATCTTTTACCTGGATTAGGTGTGGATAGTTGAGGCTGGAGTTTCTGTGAATTAATAAAAAGGAGCTTGCCCAAGAATGGTCACTTCGAATGGCTACTCTTTGTGGGTGTTACCTGAATTCTATCACAAAGGGCTCTCACTACAGAGCCACATAAGGGAAGGCTGTGGCCATGGGCATACATTTGTGGCCCATGACAATGCAGAAAGGTTGGCTTATCCTTCAACAAATATTTGACGAATGACTGGTATATGCATGATTCAAGGCACCCGGGGATACAGCATTAAACAAAACAGACAAAAACACACATGCTGCCCTCACGAAGCTCACGGTATAGTGAGCAGAAATCAAATACATGCATCCATTTATCCATCCATTCATATATACATATGCAACATATGATAAGAGTCTGGAGATGAGTAAAGCAAGGTAATGAAGCAGAGTTGTGGTCAGAGTGCAATTTTATGTTGAGTGCGAGGGGAAGTTCTCTCTGACATTGTAATACATGAGCAGAGACCTGAAGGATCTGCATGTATGTGGGAGAAGAGGACTGAAGACAGAAGGAACAGCAAGTTCAGAGGCCCTGGGGTACAGGCGTGTGCCTGGTGTGTTCAAGGAAAGCAAGAAAGCCAGTGGGATGGAGCAGAAGAGCAACAGGGAGTGAGAGGAGGTAGGACAAAGTAGCAGGCAGGCACCAGACCTCATGCAGATGTGAGCAGCTGCCGAGGACTTAAGTTTTTATCCAGAATGAGATGGGAAGCCAGTGGGGGTCTCCAGCAGAGGAGGGCACCATCTGAGTCCATAGATGGCTGCTGCATAAACAATAAATTGTGGGGGATCCAAGGTAGAAACAGGATGAGCAGCTGGCCGTTGTAAAATCCAGGAGGGAGGTGATCATGGCTTGTACCAGGGAAGCAGTGAGGAGGCTGCTGAAATGTGGTGAGAACCCAGTTCTGTTTTATGAAGTAGAGCCCACAGCTTGGAATTCAATACCCAGAAGGCATCCCCTGTGCATAGTTTTGGAGAAGACAAATGACACTTCAAGCATCTGGATGCTCAGGCTTTCAGCCCAGACATGACAGATGGGCCTTTGCCCTAAGTCTCCTGTGAGAGATAGGGAGGAAATCTGCCTTCTGGAAAATCAAAAAGAGAGACCCCAAACAATTTAGGGAATCCAGGGATGCAGCAAGTTGCCAAGGGAAAAGCACAGACCCTGGCTCAGCTTCTGGGACTGTTGAGTAAGTCATTGAGTCTCTCAGAAACTCAAGGTCCCTGTTCATAATCAGGGATAACAGCAGTAGCTACCTCCAGGGTTGGGAACTGGAAGGCAACTGTCCCAGCCCCAGTCACAATGCACAGCACCTGTTCTCCTCTCCTTGCCTGGAAGCTCCCAACATAAGATGAAGAACAGGAGTCTGAGCTGCTGGGATTGCAGCCAATGGGTCTCAGCTGACCATAATTGATATTTAATTACAAGCAAGATTCCCTCTGCCAGGCATGTACCCTGAAGCCCAGATAGAGGGTGATCCATGTATTCAACTAATTTGGCTTAAAAGTGTACCTACATCCCCCACTCTCCTGAGCTTTTTTCCCACCTACCTGCCCAATTTTTTTTTTTTTCCTTTTTGTCTTTTTTCGTGTCCGGCAACGGATCGCAACCCTCAGTGTCGCACCTGTACTGGACCGGGACCGGCAACGGGATCGCAACCCTCAGTGCTGCACCCGCACCTCGCTCAGCCAGTGAGCGGGAACCGGTCTGTATGTGGGATCCGAACCCTCGTCAGGAGCGCCACCGCGTTCCCAAGTGGCGCACTGTAGCAGTGTGCCACCGGGCTGGCCCTACCTGCCCAATTTTAAGAAATAAATAAAATAACTTTTTTTCCCTCATCTCCCTCTTATTGACTGTAATTTTTAACAGCTGGGGAATTGAACTTAGAGGCAGGGCACTCAAAGTTAACCAACATTTATTGTCAGCCTGTTGCCGGGGACTTTATAGCGATTATTTAATTCTCACAATTAGCCCTGTAAAAAGGTGACTTTCTTATCATTTTGTAGATGAGAAACCTGAGACTAGGAGGGACTTAAGGATATTACATAGTTAAAGAACAGAACTGAATTAAAAACTAGTTGCGGTAAAAATGGTAGAAAGGCTCACACATCTGTGTTAGCGTCCTTCTGGAACTGCAAAGGCTGGAAACCTAAGAACGATGCTTCACAGGCATCCCTGCAGCCAGGGTATCAGATGTGATGGAGGATCTGTTAATCACATGTTTGAAAGAAACTGAGCCGAGATGCCAGGTACAGTTCAATCTTTATTAAAGAAAGAAATCTGCTGGGCTGTGCTCAAAATGGAGGACAGCCCAGGGCTGCCCTGAAAATGGGAGATAGCAGCTAACATAAGGCACTGGGAGCTTATATTGGTATGTTGGCACCAAGAGCTGGGTGATGTAACTCCAGGGTGGGGACTGATTTAGGTCATGGAAATGGAGAGTTCTGTGCATGTGGAAACACCAAAAGTTTTCATTTTCTCTGAAACCATGAGGCTTCTTGTAAAAGAGAACGGGGGAGAGGAGGTGCCATTTTGTACTTGGGCTTGTCTAAAAGGCACTGATTATGTTGCAGATATATTATTCCTGCCTTTTAAGTATAGGAAAAAGGGGAAAAGGGCAGAGGTCTCACTCTTCTGAAGCTACTTCCTGCTGAAAATGGGTAAAGATATGGAAGAAATAAAAGATTTATGTTGGTGGGTAAAACAATTAGGTGACAGGGTATTGGTTTCATGTGGGGCAGCTGTATTCTTCCGGGGAAGGGTCACTGATTCTGAGGGGGTGATATCCTTCTCACAGAAACAATTCAGTGACTTTTTGGTAGGTGAATGTCTGCATGCATTCCTGTAAGAAATTAGAGAAACACCAAAAGAGACAGGGACCAAAAAGTAGGATGAGATACAGTTAGGGGTCCTAGTAGGGGCATAAGCCAAGGTATCCAAGGGTTTAATGACTGGGGCCACCCCCCAGGTGTGTTTGTGTTTTGTAACCCTTTGTGTCAGCAATCAATTCTTGCTTTTAAATGGTTTAAGTTGTTTTGGATCACCCTGGACTCATTTACATAATAACAGCATTCCTCCCCCAAGAAGGGGCAGGTGCCTTCCTTCTCAGCTGTAAGGAGGTCAAGGGCTCAATGGTTCTATAAAGTGACTGTCACGAGTGAGGTGACCTGTCGCTGGAGGGAGGAGATGCTATCTATACTTAGTTCTTCTGAGAATGTTTGATAGAATTGAGAGGCAGTAGCAGGGCCCACTATGCCAGTCCCAGTAACAAGAAGGATCCCTGCCCCCATTAGAAGGTACAATAGTGCCCTATGGGAGCAGGGGCACTTCTGGGGGGAGGGCTGAAGTTAGTCCCAGTCCCGTCTCCATCTCTCCATCTGTCTGGAGGGTGATGTCAAAAGAATATGCCAGAAATCGCGTTAGGGTGGCAGGCAACAGTATAACGTAGTTTTAGAAAGGAAATATATTCTGGTTTTATGGCATGGATGAGGAGGGGGTGAGTGAGTGGCAGCATTTGGTATTATTAAGGCAGAGTGTGGGCAGGCCCCACATAATACTGACAGTCCCCACTGAGGTGAGATTAGAGGAAAGTGAAGACACATTTGTGGAAATGTTGCCAGCTGCATCAATAGGGAGGGGGGTGACGACAAAAAGTTTCTTGCAAAGTGGGAGACAGATGAGTCACTCAAGGACCAGTCTGATTTGCTGAGGACTGCATCAGCCCTGTGGACCTGGAAACTTCATGTTCCAGGTAAGGGGGAGCATTGAGATAGGAGGAAAAACATGTGAAGGATGTGAAGGATTAGGGAGCCAAAAGAATCTAAAGGGCAAATTGCTACAATGAAATTGCTAAGAATCATCCTACTGATAGGAGGTAAAGAAGCGCCAGGAGAAATCTTCTTGTAATGTTACAATCTTTTGGGGCAGCTGCTGCCAATCCTGTAGCAAGTACTAGAACAGATAGTATAATAGTAGCTCTTGTGCACGGGATGTGAAGCGAGTCTGCAGGAGTAAGAGGATGATTGCTGGGGAAAGATCATCCTCCTTCTGGGATTGGGGGAAGAGTGGAGGTCCTGGAGATTTTCAGTTTTGTGGGTCCTACAATGGATGAAGTGTGAGGAGATGTTGGGTTGGGGGTTGAGCAGAGAGACCCCTCTGGCTTGGTGTTAACATAGTTTTTGGTAAACTCTCAGGTGCTAGTTTTACCAAGGATAAGTGATACTAAGGGGCCTTTCTTAGTACCTTTACTGCCGTGGAGTGGCGAGAAGTACTGTATAAGACCCTTCCCAACATGGTGAGAGGGGCTTTGGATTTGGGTTTTAATATGCACTTGCGGTCCTGGGCTCAGTTTAAAGTCTGAGGGGGTGGTGGGGAAAGGATAAGGTGATAGATGGTTGGCCTGTTCCCGAAGAAGATCCCTAATGAGTGGAAGAGTAGGGAGATACTGGCCAAAAGGTGATGAGCTGGAAGGGGTGAGACTGAAGGGTCCACCATACATAAGTTCGAGGGGGCTGAGGCCTGAGTGCTTGTGGACGGCATCCCGTAGGCGAGTGAGTGATTGGTGGGCAAGCCAAAACGAGGGATATTTTCTGAGGTGAGAGCATGTGTTACTGCTGCAGCATCCTCTGAAGTGCAGGGAAAAGCCTCAATCCAACCTGAAAAGGTATCTACTAAGGTTAGAAGGTAGCGTATCCTTTTGTGGGGAGGCATGTGGATAAAGTCAATTTGCCAATCGTGGCCAAATCCCACTGGTTTGCCAATCCCACTGGCCTGGTGGGTGGGAAAGGATTGGAGCAATGAGTACACAAAGGACAGTTTTGAGTGATTTGTTTTAGTAACTTGGCCATGTGAGGAGAGTAATGTAAGGGCTGAGGAAAACATAGTAGGGGTTTATAGCCTATATGAACTGAATTATGAAAATCTAAAAGGATTTGCTCAGCCTGTGTGGCAGCGAGGACATAGCAACCGGAGAGAATACACCAGTTGTACTTTCTCTGTGCTCCCAACCATTGGAGGTGTTGTATTTCTTGGGGCGTGTATTGGGATAAGGGTGTAGGAGCCATGAGAAGGACCTGAGCAGGAGAGTGGAGGCCTGGTGATTGAGCAGTCCATTTGGTGGTTGCATCCACCAGTTTGTTTCCCTGGGCTATGGGGTCATTGGAGGTTTGGTGTCCTCTGCCGTGTATAACCCCAACCTCTTTTGGGAGTTTTGCAGCCTCAATAGCTTGTGTTAGATTTACTGTGGAATAAACTGCCCGGGCATGGAGGTTGTGCTCCCATCAATGAACCATGTAATGGGATGTGGGGAGATGTGTGGAAAGGGATTGAGAAAGAGGTCTAAACCCTCCATGCAATTGTGTTCTAAGGATCATGAGGGTTTTGGGATGAGAGTGGCTGGATTTTAAGGGAGGGCAAGGTTTAAAGGAGAACTGGGAGTTTTTAATGAAAGTAAGATGAATAAGTTGTAGGTGGGAAAGGAAGAGAATTGACTTGGCCTTATGGCTGAGAAGGTCTTGACTGTTTTTTGTTTAAAAGATAGGTTAGAGCTTTCTTATGCTAAAAGGGCAGCTGCCACCAAGGCCCATAAACAGGGGCCTGTTCTCGAGATGTGGTGTCTAGTTATTTAAAGAGGTTTGTAACCAGGGAGAAAATATCTCCTGCCTTTTGTCCCAAAACCCCAACTGCCAATCTTTGGTCTTCAGGTTTTGATGATGTATAGGATAAAAGGATGAGGTAGGTTTGAGAGGGATTGAGCTGGGGCTATGAGGAGAGCTGCTTTTAATCACTGGAAGGGAGAATGAATGGGTTTTGTCGGATCTAAAGTAATGGAAGGATCCCCTTTGGCTGCCCCATTAAGTGGTTTTCCTAGCACACCAAAGTTGGGATCCACACACAGAGATACTCTGCAAGCTCCAGAAAAGAGAGAATTTCACTCTTTGTGGTAGGAGTAGAGAGTTCAGAAATTAGCTCTTGTGATCCACCATTATTTCTCTGGTATTGGGGGTGAGGTGAACTCCCAAGTAGGTGACTGAAGGAGAAGAAATCTGGGCCTTGCTGGGGAACACTTGATATCCCCTGGAGGCCAGGAAATTAAGGAGAGCAACAGTGTGGGCCTGTGAATCCTCATAGGAGGGGCTACAAAGGAGGAGGTCATCCACATATTGTATTAAAGTGCTAGGGGTTGGAGCAAGTTCAGATAAGTTTTGAGCTAAGGCCTGGCCAGGAAGTGGGGGCTATCCCAAAACCCCTGAGGTAGTACTGTCCAGGTGAGTTGTTGGGAACGACACATATCAGGATTAGTCCTGTACTAATTGGTATGAGCCATTAGGCTTTATAACCAGAAGGATGGGTATATTAAAAGGTGAGCGAGTAGGCTGTGAGAGATGAGAAGAAAGGAGATTGTGTACCATGGGTTTTAAGCCTATTAGGTGTTTATTAGCGATGGGGTATTGTGGGACATCAGGGAACAAAGAGGGGTTCCACAACTTAACAAGGGGAATGGTGCATAGCAACAGAGGGAGAAGAAGTGTCCTATACTATGGGATTAACCTTGTCCGAGGCAGAGGGGAAGGTGGAAGTCTCAGGGGCCAGGTCTGGGGCAGCCTGTAACAGGAATATTGTAGCTGGAATTAAAGTGTTTAGGGTAAGAGTAGCCTTGAATTTGAAAAGAATGGCCCATCCTAGTAAGGGGGTTGAGTATTGAGGCATTATTAAGAATTTGTGTGTGAATTGGGTGTGATGTAGGGTGCAGGAAAGGGATTGAGAGAATACCATGGGTGGTATTCTGATCCCATGACCCCTACTATTGTGATAAAGGATGGGATTGTTGGTCCTGCGTATTCAGGAAGGGTGTAGTAAGTGGCCCCTGTATCAATGACAAAAGAGATCGGCTTACCTGCTATGAGGCAAGTTACCCTGGGCTCATGTGTGGTGATCTCCGTGGGGGCCTCGGGCCCTGGGCATCATCAGTCCTCCTCCTGGGCAAAGCCGAGAAGCTCCGGTGTAGATGGCTATGAAGCCAAAGGCTGTACATTGGGGACTGGGCCACTCCATCTCTGGCGAGTGGCAGTCAATCCCCCAGTGACAGGGCCATTTGTAATGAGGACGAATTACAACAGGCCCATGCCACATGGCCCTGTTGACTGCATTTGAAGCATTTCTCAGGTGGCCTGCCACTAGAGGCAGCCAGCTTTGGAGTGTATGAGCCATGGATGGCATTAGCCAGGAGCTGGTATTTGACTTGGTCTCTTTTACAGTTTTTTTGAATATCAGTGGCTGATTGGATAATAAAATGAGAGCATAAGAGGGACATTTAAAGCCTCAGAGAGGTAGATTAGGAACTTGTTGGGATTTTCAGTGGATCTCTGTGTGATTTCTCTAAGCTTGTCATAACTGACTGACTTGTGAGTAACCTTTTGGAGGTGATGAAGTATGTGTGTGATCATGTTATCACAGAGATCTCGATTCCCATGGCCAGTTCGGTAGTCTCAACTTGGGTCCGTGCAAGGAACAGCAATGGCTCCCACAGGCTGCCTATTATTTTGAGCATGTATCTGAGCCACGATCGAGACCTGCTTCCTGTACATGGACTCAGACAATTCCTTCCATACCAGCCACTTCATGGAAGGGTTATAAAAAACAGGAGCTGAGGTGGGGTTGTTATCTGATGAAGGGGGAGAAGGAGAGGAGGTGTGCTGAGGATGAGCATCTGGAGGCCAGGTGTAGGGAAGAGAGAGAAATGTGGGGGGCTGACAGATCAGAAGATTGATCCAAGTCTGGAAGGAGAGATTGAGCATGAGCTAGGAGAATTTGAGACATAGGACCGTTTTGACAGAGAGAAGAGTGCAATCAGAGATAGGAGAAGGCCTGAACAAGGAATCTCTACAGCTTTTGCCGTTTTGATGAGTGTCTAAATCAAGTACCATCTTGTAGCCACTGGGATCCATAGTAACGAGGTGTTGGAGTTTTAATGTCTCCCTGGAGGCCGAGAAATTGGCTAGGAGACAGCCCAATGGCATAGAGCATGGGGGTTTGGATCGTAAGGATCCCATGTAGAGGGTGGGTAAGAAAGGGCAGTCAGTCCTGCCAGAAGAAGAGTGCCAGAAAAGTGCGTCCACTTTGGTGCCCACCTTCTTTTTGAGAGAAAAGCCATCAACCGGGTAGAGGAGTGTCCTCCAATAGCTGGGGGGCATGAGAAGAGTTCCCTCAGCCAGGCACCTGGGCTTTGCAGAGACTGGAGTCATAGAGAGTAGTTGGGGCAACCCATAGAAAGTAGGTAGGACAGACCCACTGACTCACCCTGAATTGAGGCTGATGTTGGATGCATTGGTCTGAAACAGCAAAAGGAGAGAGTCCCAGAGGCATCCAGTTTTGGCAGGTCCAGGGAGGGCCACCAGGAGCCAATCAACCCAAGAGAGGGTATCGGCCAAGGGTTCAGCCAAGACCCTTCCTGGGTTTCGGCACCATAATGAAAAAAAGTGAGCTGAGATGCAGAGTACCATTCAAGATTTATTAAAGGAAGACATCTGCTGGGCTGCACTCAAAATGGAGGACAGCCCAGGGCTGCTCTGAAAACGGGGGACAGCAGCTAACATAGGGTGGTGGGAGCTTATATTGGTATGTTGGCACCGAGAGCTGGGTGATGTAATTCTGGGGTTACATAGAGTTAGGTCATGGGAATGGAAAGTTCTGTGCATGCGGAATGCTGAAAGTTTCATTTTCTCCGAAACCATGAGGCTTCTTGTAAAAGAGAATGGGGGAGGGGAGGAGAGAAGGTGGATGGCACCATTTTGTACTTGGGCTTGTCTAAGATGGCACTGGTTATGTTGCAGACCTATTAATGTTCTCATACATAATCAAAACTTGGAGCTAAGGTAGACAGTAAGAAACAACATACATGAGGCATCCTTTTGCTGGTTTGGGCCTAGCAAGGCCAGTGTGGCTCTGGATCCCACAATTCTGGCAGCACCTCCCAGACGCAGCTATGGTGTGTTCCAGTCCCCCATGGGGGGACAGTAATTTCCTGATTTCCTTATTTTCATATGTTAGCTAAGGTGGCAGCTCCTGGGTGGGCCTCTTCTTCATGCCTGTTCTGGAAGTCATTCCTGAATTCCAACCCTGAGCTCATTTCTTCATCACTGATAGTAATTCTGTGAAGCAATCCCCTCTTTTAAATACTTTCTGATCACAACCACTAGAGTGGTTTCTCTGAATGGCAGCTGTACCCTGATTGACAGACCCAGCTAGTCTAACTCCAAATATAGGTTCTTCCTATGGAGTGCAGAAAGAAATCCTCAAAGACTTGGTCAGAACAACTTGAGAGATTTTGGACTATAGTGAATTTGAACTGTTTAGTGTAATTTTAAGTTGCAGAATTCACACATCTTCAGTGGCTTTCAAGGAGTCTTCTGTTTCTGAAGGAGACTTCTTCAGCTATGCCCAGGCCAGATTCTGGGAATCTTCCAAGCAATCGCTGAAGCAATTTTCCCCCGTCCCCTTTTGCTGAGTAGTGATATTTGAACTCACTGTTTTCATCAAGTGCTTTTTTATTGAGTAAGGACTATGTGAAGAAAAGAAATAGCTTTTCCCTTGAGAAAATGCCCAAGTCATGCATTTACATAAAAGTGTAATGTCTCCTGAAGTCAAGTATTTTTTTATAACAGCTTCCATGAATATGTACAATTGAGAACTGACCACAGTTAACATGTTTCTCTGCCAAGGAGAACTAGATTTTGACCCAGTGCTAAAAATAAATAAATAAGTAAATATTTAAAAAACCAAAGTTTCTGTTTGAATTCTCTCTAGCATATCCTCGTCCAGGTAATAACAGAGGTTAAGAATTCTTTTTATTTATTTATTTATTTATTTATTT
>NW_007728218.1:214421-243955 GCF_000696425.1 Galeopterus variegatus
CAAAGTATAGTTGTTATATCTTCTTCCCCACCCCACACCCCCCGGTTTTTTTTTTTTTTTTTTGTGTGGTTTTGTGTGTGTTTGTGGGTGAATTAATTTGTTTATTTTTTTAGCTCCCACCAATAAGTGAGAACATGTGGTATTTCTTTTTCTCTGTCTGACTCGTTTCACTTAATATTATTCTTTCAAGGTCCATCCATGTTGTTGCAAATGGTAGTATTTCATTCGTTTTTATAGCTGAGTAGTATTCCATTGTGTAGATATACCACATTTTCCGTATCCACTCATCCGATGATGGACATTTGGGCTGATTCCAGCTCTTGGCTATTGTGAAGAGTGCTGCAATGAACATTGGGGAACAGGTATACCTTCGACTTGATGATTTCCATTCCTTTGGATATATTCCCAGCAGTGGGATAGCTGGGTCATATGGTAGATCTATCTGCAACTGTTTGAGGAACCTCCAAACCATTTTCCATAGGGGTTGCACCATTTTGCATTCCCACCAACAATGTATGAGAGTTCCTTTTTCTCCACAACCATGCCAGCATTTATCGTTCAGCGTCTTTTGGATTTTAGCCATCCTAACTGGGGTGAGATGGTATCTCAGTGTGGTTTTGATATGCATTTCCCAGATGCTGAGTGATGTTGAGCATTTTTTCATATGACTGTTGGCCATTTGTATATCTTCCTTAGAGAAATGTCTGCTTAGCTCTTGCAGAGTTTCATGCAAAAGAGCTAAGCAGGTTAAGAATTCTTGAACATGTATGACATCAGCCACAAAGTTACATAATAGCAAAATGCAAATTGAAACCTTCAAGACTTTGGCATTTGTCATTTAAATTTCACACAATGATTGTTTCCTGTAGTTGTTTAAAAGAAAGGTATTTCTGAATGTTCTGGTAATAAGATGCTACTGTGTCACAACATATTTGCAAAGCATACCTGGCTTCTGAATTATTCCATTGAAACAATGACTTAAAAATTATCCCATTTGAAAAATAGTTGTATCAATTTACAAAAAATAAACAGATTTCTTATCCTCTGGGCACATCATCTCTGACCTTCCATCATCTTGATTTTCTTTTTTATTTGTTTGTTTTGGTACCTGTTGTCACTCTTTCTTTGTGGATTTTGTATTTTTGTTTATCAGGTAGGTGAATGAAATCATTTATTATTATATATAAACCTTTATAGAAGTGTAAATCTCCCATTGAGAAATTCCTGTTAATCCTAGAGAGGATTGAAAACACGAAGCAGTTGGAGCAGAGATAAGATAGAAAGGGTGTTTGGGATCAGCTCGGCAGGACGTAATACCTGCAAAATGTGTTAATACAGCTATTAAAATAAAACTGTCCCTGGAAGTAAAATCAAAGTCTTAATATCCATTGCATTGCAGTACCCTAAGACCCATTATTTTATTTTTCTCCTCTAGGAAATTTACAAAATATACTTTCTCCTAGGAATGCAAAATCCTTCTTAAAAAGTACACTTTAATTTTACCTGTTTCTAACAAAAACTGGAATGCATAGTGCATCAAAATGAGCAGGATCAGACTAAAAGCAGAGGACTTCATTGCTCCATGCTTCCTTAATGTTAATATTCTGAAAAAGAAAAGGAATAGTGCCGCATTATCACTCTGCCCTATCTGAGGCTTCACCTCCTACATTTATCTTTCTCCACATCTCTGACCATCCACATATCTTTGTTTTTACTCTAAATGGGGTACAAATCCATATATATGATAAATGTGACAGCAGAAATATATTTAAGGCCAGGATTGTTCAGCATGTGTGCTTCACATATGGGGTCTTTTTCATTCTTCACAAACATCTTTTGAAGTCTGTGTCATCACCACTTTTCTCATGAACAAATTAAGCTTTAACAAAGGAAAGTGACTAGCCCAAGGTACTATAACTGTTTAGCAGGTAGGTATAGGTCACTGAGCTAGTCCACACATTCTGCCTGTGAGAGGCAGTGGATCAGAATGAATAGTACATGCATGTTGGACCTGTGTTACATACATGAAGCCACCCCTCCCACCTCTGCTACATTCTAGCTGTGAGACTTTGGGGGAATTACTTAACCTCTCTGAGCCTCAGTTTTCCCATTCAAAATATGGTGATGATAGCAGGACTTTATTCATGTGATTGTCATGGGAATTAAATTAAATCAATATATATAAAGAATTTGCCCTGAATAAGCACTGTGTGTCAGCTGCTGCTGTTGTTGTTGTTGTCGTCGTCATCATCATCATCATCATCATCATCATCATCACCATCATCATCAATCTGGAATCTCATGCTCAGTGAATGCTGCCTCCAGTATTTCAACAATCTGAGACAGGATTGGAAAGGGAATGAGTTTCAGCACTCAGCTTGTTGACAGGCGTCTCTCAGACCATTCTCGGAGCACTGGAGCCTGTGGATGACCTGACCGAGACAGTAATGTGACAACCACTGCGAATTGCCTTCCCCATCCTCCTTCTTCCCTTCTTCTTACTTACTGAATCCTGACTTTGTGCAGGGAACTAACAGGCCCTGGTATTAAAACTTCATTTCTGATCCCCCCCTTTGCTACTAGATTTGGTCATGCGAAACAGGCCCAGGAGGTTTCTGGAGAGGTTTGATTTTCTCATCAGGGAGCCTCTTTTCTCCTCATTGTTTTCTTCTTCCTGAAATATTAGCAAGGGGAGAGAGATGGTGCAGCCACCTTGTGACCATGAGACAGTCATGGATGAAAGCCACGCACTAAGAATGGTGTAAACATGGAGACAGAGGAGCTTCCCTGCAGGCCCTGGAGTGCCTACTTCTGGACCTCTTACCATTCAAGAAAAATGAATTCCTCCTCTGGTTTCCATTACAGGCAGTGGCACGCTATCTATAACCACTACAGGTAGTGACTTCAGCACATGTGGCTGGAGAGGTCATTATCTTTGTGCTGGCAGTTTTGTGGGTCTCTGTAAATACTGTGCACTATGCATAGCAACACCCCCATCTTCACCAAAGTGTCAGCCAATTGTCCTAGTCTCCTGCCAAAGACCTCATGAGAAAACAGCATTTTCTCCCATGTTGGCTCAATGCTCCACTGCCTGTGTGACACTAGGACTCTACTCAACTTCCCCGAACATTAGTCTCCAGGCCTGTAGACGAGAGAAAATTGCAGCTACTTCAAATGGGCTTTAATTGACCACACACAATAAAGCAGGTAGTGACCTCAGGAGATGCTTGTTCTGGAAAGTGTTTGGTTAATGTCAGCTGTGAATACGATATCCTGCCCACCATGTCAGTATTACAGAATCACCTCTATTGACTGATGTGTCAGAGAGAAACAAATTCCCACTTCAGAAACAAAAGGCATGATTAAGATATATTAGTGATGTGTCGTCATTTTGTTCTTGATTACTATGTTGTTCATTAGTCATATACATGTTCATTGTGTTTCCAAAGTGTTTTTCAAATAATATTGAGCCCATAATGTCAATTAGTGTAAAATCAGCAAGACTAAAAGGTTTCTATTGTGATGGAAGCGAAAATAGGGATTAAAAAACAGAAACTTGAAGTATACGCACGTGGAGAAACAAGAACACTCATACACTGCTGGTGGGAATGGAAAATGGGGTAGAAACTTTGGAAAACATTGGTGGTTTCTTACAACATTAAACAGAAAAATTTAGCATATGACCCAGCAATTTCAGCACTGTCCAATTTCAGTCTCTACCCGAGAAATGAAATCATATATCTACACAAAAACTTGCACGTGAATGAATGCTCTTAGCACCATTATTTATAAGAATCGAAAGTTGGAAAGAATGTGAATGTGTATCAACTGGTGAATGGATAAACCCAATGTGTTATATCCATACAATGGAATAATATTCAGATATAAAAAAAATAATGGGCTACTGATATGTGCATTGACATGGATGAACCTCAAAATCATTATGCTGAGTGAAAGAAGCAGACACAAGACACCACATATTGTATGATCTATTTATATGAAATGTCCAGAAAAAGCAAATCTATAGAGACAAAAAGTAGATTAGTGGTTCCCAGGGGCTGGGGGTAGGAACAGGGATTAACTGTAGGGATTTGGAGTCTTACCGGGATAATGAAAATGTCCTAAAATTCATCAGTGATGATGGTTTCACAATTTGATAAATTTAATTAAAATCATTGGATCATACACTTGAAATGGTTGAATTAAATAATGTTCAAAATATGTCTCAATAATAAAATCATTTTTAAAAACCTCAAGCAGTTTCAAAGTGAGGAATTCCTCAAGTGGATATGAGTCCTTTGAAAACAGAAAGAATCCTGAAAGGTAAAGAGTATATCATGCAATAGGTGAGAAATGCCTTCCCTAAGCCAAAATCAGGGAGAAGAAAGGAGAAAATGTTATAATGGAAGAAATTTTGAATGTGTAACTAGAGTCAGGATCAATATTTAGCACCTACATTGCTGGTATGCATTTAGGAAGAAACTAAGATTTTCTTGGGAAACAATATTAAAGTAAAAACAGTGGAATTCCTGCTTATGGAAGTTTTGTAGCAAATTCTCCTAGGTCACAGACAAAAAGATAAACAAATAGCCTCTTGAAAACTAAACCATCCATACGCAGAGATGCTTTTAAGTTTCACTAGTATTATTAGTATGAACTATAATGATTGTAATGATACATAATATTAATTAATAAATAATATCCAGCTGTCATTATCAAATATTATACTTATAGAAGACAATAAATGCTTCTTTGCTTAGATAATAACAAAAAGCTGGAAAATTGTTTTTATGTAATTTCCTAAAATTGTCGAAGACTTCCTCAGCCAAAGCTACCAGGGAAACCTTTTCTATGGGGCTGTTCTGGATTGAAGGAATTTCACACTTATGATTTGTTTGTCTGTAATGAATTGAATTTCATGCTGTAAATTGCTGTAACTGGAAAACATATTTTTTTTAAAAAATTAGGATGCAGTGGGTATTAACTCTCCTTGTCAAAGCTGTGACATATTTTTCTTTCAAGTCAATGGATAGTACCATCAGTAATATTGGAAGTTAATATTTATGAAGACATTCTGTAAGTGTCTGGCCATATTAGTGTGCTCTCTCTTCTAGTGATGGGCACAGAGGTTTCTGCTTCCCATCCCAGAATACCTGTCTTGAACAGCATCTAAAATTAAGTTAGCCACTGCCCTTCCCCCACTTGTAAAAGATGTTGATAATTAATCAGTAACCATGGCATCTTATTCCACAATGGCTCCAGGCAACCACTACCAATCAACAAAATTTGGCTCTTAAAATGAAACCCATTTGCTAACCTGACACTAGAAGAACCAGATCTTCTAATGTCGCCCAAATGTTACAGAAAAGAGTGGCTTTCTTTGACAAAATAGTGCAGATATAGCTGTTGTCACCAATTGAGGGCTTGAAAAACATTGATACAGACACTCAGGCATGTTTTTCCTCGGTGTCTTATTATCATTTTTAGTTTTATTCTAGCTTGCTGAGCAGTATTTCATATTTACATTCAGGAAAAGAAAAAGAAAAATTATCAAATGATATATTTCAGACTTAAAATATGACCCACACCTGTCTAAATGAGTATTTGTATATGTGTACCTGTGTAACTGTGAGCGCATTATTTTTTTAAAATTGGGATTAACTTGTTTTTTACTTAAAAATAGTCCTGCATATTCTTTCAGATGAATACATATAGATTGAATTCTTTCTTATTAAAATATCTGCATAATAATCAACAGAATAGTTTTATCATAACTTATTCAACCATTCACCTATTAACAGGTGGGATATTTTCAGTATTTTTATCAGTATAAAACTTCTGCATAAATCCCTACTGGTGATTTATTTCTGCAGATAGACTACCAAGTGAGATTTATAGTTCAAAGAATGTGAGTATGTGAATTTTTGATATTGATAGACATGACAGATTAAATTCCAGAAAGTTAAAGCAATCCATTTGCCCAACAGCATTTGCAAAAGCATGAACTTGCCCACAAACTTCCCAGACCTAGATGTTAACCTCGTTCTTGATAATCTGATGAGGGAAAATGTTATCCTTGTGGTTATATTTCACTTTTATTTGACTGCTAATGAGGAAGAGCCTTTTCAGGTGTTTACTGGCCTCTTCTGTGAATTGCGTGTTGATAGCCTTTGCTAATATTTTGTTCTATCAAGTTCTTTGTCTTTATCTAATCACTTTGTAGGAGTTCCCTTCCTAGTATTGCTAGGCAACATTGATACTGCAACAATGTTTTCCTGATTTGGTTTCATTTAGGGTGACCTTGGCTAACAAAAAGTTTCCAATTGTATGATATTCTTTCTTTGTCTCTTGCTTAGAAAATATCCTCTACCCAAGTATGTATATATTCTCTCCAATATTAACATTGGTGCCAGTAGGGATTGAGAAGGAAAGAAAAGTGTAAACCATTTTTTAACACACAATTTTATTAATTACAATGAGCATGAATTACTTTTATAATTAAAAATACAGTTTAAAAAAAAGGAAAGATGGTGGAGTATTTGACCATGAAGGGGCAGGAAGAAGTAATTATTTGGGGGGTGGTAGTGATAGAAGTGTTCTGAGTTTTCACTGTTGTGGTGGCCACAAAACTGTTCATTTGTCAAAACTCATAGAACTGTGTGCCAGAAGAGTGAATTTTACTTCACGCTCATTTTAAAAAATAATAAATTTTAGATGATGAAAGGTTTCCCACTATTCTATGATTATAGCTTTACCCAGATGACAAACTTGACAATCATTTAAAAATAAAGTAAAACTTGACAAAAATCATACATAAGATATTAGCAAATCGAATTCAGTGGTGTATTAAAAATATGGTCAAAAAGGGTTTATCTTGGAATATAGGTCCTTAGCAATCTCACATTAGGACATCAGGGTCATTATTAGGAAATCTATCAATACAGGTTTCTCTGTTTCACTATTAACATATTGGAACTGATTATTCTTTATTATTGGGTGTTGGGGAGGGCAGTTGTTCTAGGAACTGTGAGATGTTTAGTGTCATTCCTGGTTTCTACCCACTGAATGTTATAGCACCCTCTTCCATTGAGTGTGACAATCAAAAGTGTCTCCAGACATTCAGACATTGCCCAATATATTCTGGGGAGCAAAATATCCCCCAAATGAGAGCCATTGGATTAATGTCCTGGGAGCCTTCAGAAAGTTTATGGAAATATTTGCATTATTCTTCAATTCTATTTTTCCACAAACTTTTTGAAATACCTCACATTTAATTAGCAAAATAAATGAAAAAACACATGGTCATCTCGATGGATGCTTAATAAATATGTCTCATAAAGTTTAATATGATTTCCTCACCTTTAAAATACATATACAAATAGCTCATACTGTTAGACAAATAGGAATGGATGGAAATTAGCTAGTTAAAGACTGTATTTCAAGAACCTACATCAAGCACCATACTTATTAATTAAATGTGGAAACACAAACGCGCTCCTGGGGTGTTTCTCCAGTTAATACTTTCACACTGGGAGTTGTATGTCAGCACTCAAACAGGATTGGAGGCTGCAGTGAACTTTTGAGTGATGTCAGTTGGAGACAGATTTCAGAGGGAGGCAGAAAATGAGGGTGCCTACTGGGGGGCTTTATCCCTTGCTGTTTTGCTGGGTTAATTATTCGCCTTTGTGACTTCCCACAGGACTTCAGATTGGCAAGAAAGTGCACAACTAACTCAGCAAAATAATTAGTTTTCTCTTTGCTAGTTGTGGTTGTCCTGTTGGCTAGAATTTTCCCTGCTGTTTTCTTCATTTATTTGACAGATGTTCAATGATACTCTGACTGGAAACTGTGTTTTACTGTTTTTGAGATGCTTCGGGACTGGACACTCATTTATACAATAGTGAGGAGCTTGTCCCAGGCAGGTTATGTGCGGAAGATGATTGACAATAATGTTTGCAAATGGCAGTGGCCCAGATAATTCTTTAAAAAGCATAATCATTTGAAATGAGCTTCACAATGTTGCTTGTCATATTTAAAGAATGTGAAGTACAGCATCTTGGGTATGTGTTTCTTTTATCTGGGATTAACATCCATAGTAGCATTCTTCCTGCTGGCTATAGCAGATGTCATGAACTAACCACAGCACACTTTTCCCATGAACTGGCTTGGATTCAGAAACCTTCTCAACACAGATTCCAGTACATCACTACCAAGCTCTAAAGATGGCCTTTTAAAATATAATTAACTTGCTCAATGTGTCTTAAATTTATATTTACAACAATTTTAATTTTCTAGGTTCATTTTGGCCAAATGGTGAGATACAGCCAAGTAGGACAAAAAAAAAAAAATTAACCTCTCTGAAAACTAAATTAGCCCCAGATGACCCCCCTCCACAAAAATTAGTTTACCTGAAACTCAGTTGAGATACAACTATAGACACTCTGTAACCATAACTTGCCACTTCTGAAATGAAAGGTCATGGACTTGGCAGTTTACATTCATGTAGAAGACAACTATCCTCAACAGGGTTAGATTTAACCATAGACACAGTGAAGAAACCACAGTATAGACATAGAGAACATTATACTTAGGGTTCTTTTAGTTGTAAGTAGCAGAAAATACAACTTGAGTTGGATTAGTCATAAAGGTTATATTAGCTCAAGCAGTTAAAAAGATAGGCGGTGTTTCTGGTTTCAGGCAAAGCTTCAATAAGTACCCTAACGGATACTACCAGGAGCAGGTTCTCTCCCTCACTACCTTCCTTCTTTAGAAGTCTTCAGCCTCACACTGCACACAGCACCCCCTGCTCCTCTTCTGCCAGCACCTGTCTCCCTCATGGTGGCAAAACATTTGCTGCTGTGTCTGAACTCACATCTTCATTCCAGAGCATGCAGGGAAAAATGACTCTTCCAGGAGGTCCCATGGAATTTCTGGGATTCTGTGTGTGTGTGTATGTGTGTGTGCACATGTGCTTGTGCGTGTGCGTGTGCACGTGTGCATGTGTGTGTGCATGTGTGTGTGCATGTGTGTGTGCGTGTGCGTGTGTGTGTGTGTGTGTGTGTTGTTGGTCAATACTGGGTTGCATTCCTCTTCCTGAGCTCTTCACAGTCAATGCTGATTGGCCAGGTCAGGGTTCTGTGACCACCCCAGAGCATGGATATAGCATGAGTCCCACCTGAACCTGGGGTGCAACTGGGAAGTAATGACTTTTAAGGAAATTCAGTCGGCCTTTCATATCCATACGTTCTGCATTAGTGGATTCAAAGAACTGCAGATTGAAAATATTTGAAAATAAAAACAAATGGTTGCCTCCACACTGAACATGTACAGACCTTTTTTCTCGTCATTATTCCCTAAACAATACAGTATAACAACTGTTTACATAGCACTTATATTGTGTTATGTATTATAAGTAATCTAGGGATTATTTAGATTATACAGGAGGGTGTGTGTTGGTTATATGCAATCACTACAGCATTGTACGTCAGGGACCTGAGCATCTGCGGATTTTGGTATCTACAGGGATCCTGGGACTGATCTCCCATGGATACCAAGGGACAATTTTTCAAGAAAGATGGTATATGAGTTTCCTCCACCTAACTGACTGTAACAAAGTACCACAAATTGGGCAGTTTACAACAACCGAAATTTAGTCTCTCAGTTCTGGAGGCCAGAAGTCTGAAATCAAGGTGTCAGAAGGGCTGCTCTCTCAGGAGGAATCTTCTTTACTTCTGGCTTCTGGTGGTTGCAGCCATCCTTGGCCTTCCCTGGCTGTAGGTGCATCACTTCAATTATCATTCCATGCATCTTAATTGTCACATGGCCTTTTCCCCTGTGTGTGACTGTGCCCCTACATCTTATACAGCCTTCTTATAAGGACAAAATCCTTTGACTTAGGGCCCATCCCAATACAGCATGACCTCATCTTAACTTAGCTAATTACAACTGCAAAGGCCCTGTTTCCAAATAAGGTCACATTCTGGGCTTTCCAGGGGACATTTGGAGGACACTACTCGGTCCAGTACAGAAGGAGAAATAATAACCGTCTTTAGCTGAACAGAACCCATCTCTGAATTCAGAGCAACCAGCCATTCACTAAGAAGAGCAGAGGGCTGAACTCCCCAAAGTAGAATGAGGCTCTGTGGAGAAGAGAAGGGAGTGCTAGAGGCTGGCATTGGCTACCTCCTTAGTAGCCAATCGCTAGCTCTACCCACAGGAACAGTCCTTGCAGATAGGCATTGCCTCCTCTCCCTGCTACCCCAAAAGTGCTTCATGACTTTAATGGAGAATAAGACAGAGAAAGGTACTGCAGAAGAGGTGGCTCCTATGGCACTTCCTGAACACTTACAAGAACCTTATTAATGAGAGATGCAGAGGTCAACCCAGCAGATGTCTCATGAATTACAGCTCCTGTGGGTCAGATGTTGCTTGGGAAGTGAGTCTAGTCACTGGCAGAAAAATTAGATATCTATATCTACTAGCTTGTTTTTCTTGTATATTAGTCAAGTTGTAGGAATAGAACTTCTTTCCTGCTTTGACACTTTTTTATCAAAAATTGCCTATATATGAAGACCACAATGAGATAACACCTCACACCTGTTAGAATGACTGTTATTAAAAATATCAAAAATAATAAGTGTTGATGAGGATGTAGAGAAAAGGGAACTCTTACACACTGCTGGTGGGAATGTAAATTAATACAGCCATTATGGAAAACAGTATAGAGTTTCTTCAAAAAATTTAAAATAAACGCAGCAATCTCACTTCTAGGTATATATCCAAGGAAAATAAAATCAGTATGTCGAAGGGATATTTGCACTCCCATGTTCATTGCAGAATTATTTACAATAGCCAAGATATGGAATCAACCCAAGTGTTTACCAATGGATGAACATATAAAGACAACAAAATACTATTCAGCCTCTAAAAAAGGAAAGCAGTCCTGTCAGTGAGACAGCATGGATGAACCTGGAATACATTATACAAAATGAAATAAGCCAAGCACCAGAAGGCAAATGCTGTACAATCTCACTTATGTGTGGAATCTAAAAAGTTACAGTCATAGAAGCAGAGAGTAGAATGGTGGTTACCAGGGGCTGGGAAATGGGGGAAAGAAATGGGAAGATGCTGGTCAAAGAGTAAAACTTTCAGTTATAAGATGAATACGTTCTGAAGACCTAATATGTGGCATGGTAGCTGTAGTTAATAATGTATCGTATACTTCAAATATGCTAAGAGTAAGTCTCAAGTGTTCTCACCAGATCACACAAAATGGTAAGCAGGTGAAATGGTGACTATGTTACTTGGCTTGATAGTGGTAATCATTTCAAGATGGATGTGTTTATCAAAACATCACTTTGTACACTTTACATATATACAATTTCTATTCATCAATTATCCCTTAGTAAAGCTGGAAAAAAATGACCTCTACATCAAATCAGACCTTCTAGTTGCAAATGAAGGAGTGACTTCTGAATAAAGTTTAAAAAGTAATTATCACCTATTCATGACTCTGGAGTTCATTTATCCAACGTATAGTTATTGAGTGACTATTATGTGCTAGATGCAGAAATCTACAGTGAGACAAAAGATGTATTCTCTTCCCTTATGCAGGTTTCAATTTAGTTATGGTAATAATCACAGAAATGAATACATAATTTCAAATTGCAGTAAATGCTAAGAAGAAAAAAAAATAGTATGATGTCAGGAAAGAGAATAACAAGGCATCCCACTGTATACTGAGAGATTCAGGAGGGTGCTCAGGTGGGGACTGAGTAGGAGTTAGCCAGGCAAACAAGTTCAATTCTGGAGACTTGATTTTGTTTCTTTACAATAGAGTACATAAATAGAACTCTGTAGTGCTAATGTACTCATATATATGTGTAGGTTGTGTTCTTGCTGGAGTTGTGGTCAAATATTTTAATTCCCATTAGAAAATCTTTTGTGAGTACCTCTTGAGTATAAGACATTGTTAACTCATGGCCAGATAAGATGTTTCTAACATTTATTCATATGAATTTTCAGGGAAGGAATAATCATTCTTTTCTGTGTCTTTTAATATCTTACTGCCCAAGCCTCTATTATAGAATTTACCATATTGTTTGATTGTCTCTCTTCTAGAATAGAGTGTAACCTCCCCAAGGTCAAGGTAAGAGTTTCTCATTCAGTTTGCACTTAGCAAGGTACTTGACGTGCAATAAATATCTGTGACATTCAAAACCTTGGGAGATGTATTATCATTCACAAAAGACTAATGTTACCAGAAGGGTGCTTGCTGAAAAATGGGATGTATGTAATTCTCTCTAAGATCACCTTTATTTCTCTAGGGTGAGAAAATCACTCCATCCTCCCAAATTAATTTTATGTTCAAATTGTGGGAAATGGCATAGCTTTTGTTAGAAATTTTCAGTCTCAAACTAATAATATTAAATATCAATAAAAGTACATTAACTAGGTATTCTTTGACTCTCTGGTGCAGAAACTGATTTACAGGTTTTTTCACAAAAATCAGTCCAGGTGAAGAGTGTCCGGGGCCGGTGGGTGCCTCAGCTCCTCATTTATCATCAGCGTTTGAGGTTGGCTCTGTCTTCCTTCTCTTCCATTCTGAATATGTGGCTTTCCTCCTCATGGTTTCAAGATGTCTCTTCCCTCTCCTCCTCTGTCTGTAGGAAGAATACGGAGCAAGGGGCGTCACTTATAGCAGGAAAGCGAAATGTTCTCAGACACCCCAGTAAACTTCTTCATTTTAAAATATTAGGCAAAATGGTGCACTGGCCACTTCTAAATGCAAGGGGAGAAGCTACTATTTGTTTTTCTTGAGGCTAGGTTCATTGCCAGCCCTAACAGAATTAAAGTGCTTTCAGTACAAGAGAAAAGGAAAATGGTAAAGGGACACAAAAATCAACTACATTGCACATTGATAAATAAAAACAAAAATTAAAAAAAATAAGTAATTGATAAATTTTTTTAAAAAGGAAAATGGATTTTGAATAGACAACCAGCAATATCTTCCAGGAAGTGTTCCTGAATAAACAAATTGATTTATTTTCTTAAGGAGAGGAATTTGGACGCTGCACAAGCAATGAGTGTTTTTCGTACATTTTAACAACAGAGAAAATTTTTGCATTTTTAAAGTAGCTATGAAATGGGACTTTCTGATATCTTGGCTAATTTCTCTGATGTAGATTATTGATAACAGACTAATTTTCAAAACAAATAAGCAAAAAAGGTGGATTGTTAGAGTACTTTATTTTCATAAAATTCTTATCTGGTAATTCTAGTTTATGGGGGAGGATTAAACAGACATGTACATCATACCCTACCATATAAAATATAGAAAAGAAACAAAAAATGTTATGAATACACAGCAGTGAAATGAAGGGGGAGAGGACATAAGAGAAGAGCAGATCTCCAAGTGTTTGTGGAAAAGGACTGATGCAAAGAAATTAGATGATGTAGCAGAACACAGAAAGGCATGAGCTGAAGAGCTGTCTTGTTCCTCAGAACTCCAGAGCAGCTTGTAGCTCAGAAATATCACTTCTAGCTGAAAGCTAATGTTAGAAAAATATAATTAACTAAAG
Organism: Galeopterus variegatus; assembly: GCF_000696425.1. Lineage (NCBI taxonomy): Eukaryota > Metazoa > Chordata > Mammalia > Dermoptera > Cynocephalidae > Galeopterus > Galeopterus variegatus. The sequence goes on from NW_007728218.1 coordinate 228,002, forward strand.
TAGAGGAATTTGCTAAAATCAGAATTTGCTAAACAAAACGAAGATGCCCCCTCTCTCGACAACCACTTAACATTGTGTTGGTGACATTAGTTCATTAGTTAGACAATTGAAAACAATTAGAGACATCAGAATTGGGAATAAAGAAGTGAAACTATTGTTACAGAAAATATAATTATGGGCCCAGCAAATTGCATGCAATTGATGGAAAAAGTAAGAAAAGCAGTGAGAAAAACTAATAAATAATGAGTTCATAAAAATTAACCCAAAATTAATAGCTTTTATATTTGCAAATACCACCAACAAAACACTAAATATAGGAAACCATAAAGCACTCTTCAATGTCCATAAAAAACAAGCTAGAAATGGAATGACACATCATGTTCTTGAATAAGAAGTCTTAACATCATGAAGATGTCGGTTCTTCTCAAGGTAACATATAAATTCAATGCATTTCTAATAAAATTGCCACCAGATTTTTCTTGAATTAGACAAGTTGCTTAAAAAGTTCATTTAGAGGGCCGGCCCAGTGGCGCACTGGATAGTGCGCCGCTTGGGAAGCGCGGCGGCGCTCCCGCCCGAGGGTTCGGATCCCACATACAGACCGGTTCCCGCTCACTGGCTGAGCGAGGCGCGGGAGCAACGCCGAGGGTTGCGATCCCGTTGCCGGTCCCCGGTCCGGTACGGGGGCAACACTGAGGGTTGCGATCTGTTGCCGGACACGGAAAAAGATAAAAAAAAAAAAAAGTTCATTTAGAAGAATAAACAAACAAGATGATTCAGGAATATCCTGAACAAACAGAAGAATGAGGTGGTCTACCCACCAGATGCTAAAACATATTATAACACCTCTATAATAAAAGCAGGGTTATAGTGTTGATGCATGCAGTATGGGTACATAAACAGAGAGACCACCCAGTAGAACCTAATGAAAAATTCAAAACCAGACTCCTCAATGTATTGAAATTTAGCATAAGAGAGAGGTAGCATCACAAATCGATGGAAAAGACGTGGACTTTTTAGTAAGAGACATTGGAATAAATGAATACCCACATGAAAATTATGTAATTGGATCTATTGTTCAAATAGCATACCAGGGTAAATAACAAATGAATTAGAGATTTAAATGTAAGTACAACAACAGGCACAAGTGCTGGTAGATAATAAGGGTAAATTCCTTTATAATCTGAATGTGAGAAAAATTCATCTTACAATGACTCAAAAATCAGAAAGAAAAAAGATAGATATGACATAAATAAATGTATGCATGGGATAAAACAACATGACAAAGGGACAATACAAATAAACAAACTGAAGAAAATATGTCAGTCCTAAGACAGACACTACTGTGTTTCCACATATAAGGAGCTTTTAAAATCAGGGAAGAAAAAAATGCCCAATAGCCCAACAGAAAAATGTTCAGAGATAAACGATTTGCAGAAAAAAAAAAAAAAGAAAAGAAAAAGAAAAAAGTTTTGAAAACACTATATTATTTCAAATATGGAGGGAAATGTAAGGAATAACCAAAAGAGGTAAAAATGATTGTTGTTGGTCAAGAAGATTAAGAATGGGAAAATGTATTAACTATTTAACCTTTGAGTATTATTTAATGTTCTAACCATGCTCCTGCAATACCTTGATAAAAAATTAAAATGTGAAATTAAATAGCTTAAAATTTCTAATTTAATTTTTCTTTGATTATTGAAAAACATATTAGGTTTTTGCCTTCAGGTAATTATATATTTTAAAAAATACTAATGTTTATTAGTAAAAAAAAGAAACTACTTATCAAATATATCTTGTTAATAAAAATCTGCAAAATGCATGCATATAAAAGTACAAGAAATATTTAAATTTGGGATAGATATGACCATAAACTTTCAAAAATCTTCAAATTTATTTCACTTACCACTATTTAACTTCTATTTCTGCTTACAAAAATATTACACTTTCTTCCATTTTTCTTTCCTTTAATTATTAGCACCAGCATTTAATTAAAGCACTTACATAAAGGAATATTTTTATAAGGAAACAAAAATGTGTTTGTTTGTAATTATTATGAGGTAAATACAAATTAATAGAGTGCAAATCCTAATTGGATACTGTGTAGTCAACTGTGCTTTCTTATACTCAAATGGATTATTCCATCACAACACCCACAAACCAACCTGCATTCAGTGAAATTAATATAGCAAAATTTTGCCATTGCTCACGAAAAATTGAAATCACAAATGTAAGATGTGCAAATTCCAAGGGTTTATAAGATGTTAAGTCTTAATCTGGCTTAGATCCACAAAGACAGAATAATAATATTTCCCCCCAAACTCCACGTTAATGAGTAGTGTTGAATTGAAGCAAAATCTGTTGCACTGGAGGATAAGAATATACTAGTATAAGCAGTAAATGTATGAATATATTTTACTAGACAATTTGAAAAGGTGTAATGATATTCTGAATAACATGAAATATTCTGTATTTCATATTCATGAAGTATAGTGTAACAGCACTATAATGCATCAATCATTAAAGTAGATAAAGACATTGGGCTGGCCCGGTGGCGCACTGCTACAGTGCGCCACTTGAGAGCACGGAGGCGCTCCCGCCGAGGGTTCGGATCCCACATACAGACCAGTTCCCGCTCACTGGCTGAGCGAGGTGCAGGCGCAACGCTGAGGGTTGCGATCCCGTTGCCGGTCCCGATCTGGTACGGGCACGACACTGAGGGTTGCGATCTGTTGCTGGACATGAAAAAAGACAAAAAAGGAAAAAAAAAAAAGTAGATAAAGACACAAGGGAGAGAGGAACCAAAAATGTATGGGGTTTCACCAGCTTAGAAGACCAGATCTTGCTAAATTTGAACTGCACCAGGCCCTGATTACCAGACCTTGCACATGCTAATGACATCATAAGCAATATGCAAATGATATAAGCAGCAATTAGGGACAGTGACACCTGTTTTGTGAATTTCACCTGGGAAGAGGGGTTAGGAGAAGAGTTGGGAGATCTTGAGGGGAGAATAAAAAGTGTATAAACATGTAAAGGAGATCCTGAGAGGTAAACAAACAAATTGGGTGAGGCTGCTTGCTTGGAAGTATCTTGGAAAAGGTATCTGCCATTGTTCTTCCTATAGGCATTGTTAGAATCAATATTAGGACCAGTATAAATAGAGTGCTTTCAAATCCTTTTCTTGCCTGTCACTATCATTGCATAGAAGTAAACCCTGTCCTGTGTTGTCCAGCATGAAAACCACGGGCCATGTGTGGGCATTTAGATTAAAATGAAATAGAATGAAAAGTTCAATTCCCTAGTTACTCTAGCCACATTTCAAATACTCAATACCCACATGTGGCTAATGACTGCTATACCGGACAGTGCAGATATGGAACATGTTTCTCATGAGAGAAAGTTTTATGGGACAGTGGTGTCCCAGAAGGGAGTCCATATTTCCATTTACATGAGGGTTTATGCTCTGATGAAGTGCTTAGAACCTGAATGTGACATTCCGAGGAAATCTAAAATTCAAACGTCTATATATGTGAACAAATGGTCCTCATTCAGCAGAAATCTTTGCTATGTTTGTGCAAGTAGTATATGGTGTTCTTTCATGGAATAGGCAACAAGGGATATTGTTAATCATCCTGGAGGGATGGGCAATGTCAGGATATTGGAATTCTAGTAGTGGTGGCCTTATAGAAATATATAGAGTGGAATGGGAGAGTATGAACAAGTTTTGGAGTCAGAAGTTTAGGATTAATTCACATATCTGACATTTACATGAACAGATATAAGGCTAGTTTTCTCAAAAAAAATCTTCAGTAAAGAGAGAATCCTTATATTCAAGTTCTTGAGAAGTTTCTTACATTTATTACATTTTATTTTGAGCACATACCAAATTAAAAAAAAAACTCTATAACTTTTAAAACATCAGTAATGTTCGGTATAATTGCTTATGGGAGAGATGCTGTCACTCTGCATACCTGTAAAAACAGATTTTCAAAAGAATACTGTTCAGTGGAGCAATAGCCAGAGTTCATAGGAAGGGATGGGCATATGGAACCTTTATATACTCACAAATAACCATTTGAGGAAGATGCATCAGCTAAACTTCGTTCAATCAATGCTAGTTTTGATGTTTACAGAGTTTAAACTGGAACTGGTTTTAAACAAAGGGGAGAAAGTATGAAATATAACAAAAACGTATTTATTATTCTTGAGGAAATGACCTCATAACTGTAAGCAAAACCTGTAAGATTCAGTCGAAAAAGCAATTCAGTAAGTAGTTACTTTTTAAGGCTCATGAATACACACCTACAGGATAAAAAAGAATGTCCAAACATTCTATGGTGAGTTCTCATGGCTTGGAGTAAAACTTACTGTGCCAACATTATTCAGGGATACACATGTGCCTCAAGCAACTTCTACGGGAGTGACCATCATGTGTCCTGATGCTGTGATAACTTAAAAAATGGCATCTGTGATGAAGACAGCTATGCTGAAAAGGTATGTGGAGAGTTTGTGTAAAATAAGTTCACAAAATGTGAGTTTGAAGAAAAAAGTATTTCTAGATCAATATATCATTGTATATAGAGAGCAATTCTAAATATGTTTGTGTAATTTTTATTGAATAGTTGATGAGTGCATTTACAATACTAAGGGTTTATATATCCAATTTGGTGAAAAATAAATTGAAGACATATTCTCATTGGGAAAGTGAAAGAATCAACTTGTGCTTGGGGTGAATTAGTAAGACTCTCCACCGCTTGGTACTCCATCTGAAAACAAGTGTGTCAGTGTTATCTGACCACGTGATCAAAGGATTACAGAATGCAGAATCTCCGTAAATAAACAGTTAGCCCTTTGGGGATGTTAAGGTGCCTTCTCTTTAGCCATAATACACTCATCAGCATCTTTATACTGGGAGCCAGTGTTTCAAAAGATGTGCTTGAAAGGGTGATTTAAAAAGCGACTATGTAATCATCAATCCTTCCAAATGTGATTTCTCCCATAATGGACTTAGATTTGGGTTACTGCTCCCTTTTTATGGTTGTCAATTAATTCACAAGGTGACAGTCATATATATACGTGTGTGTGTATATGTATATGTGTGTATGTGTATATGTGTATGTATATGTACATGTACTTGTGTATATTTATCCTGAAGTACAGTGCATTAAGCAGATCAGTCTGCCAGCTAGGTGGTTGTTCATAGGTAACTTCCTTTACTTATGAAGCTGCACCCTGAGAAAACAACAGTGACGCTGTTATATCTGGATTTATTCATGTAAAGTACATTGATCAATGATCTAATTACCTGTGATTTTTTTTTTCTAGAATTAATCTAACCCATTCAGATGAATTTGTTTCCTATTATGGTAGTTTTCCTTTTTTCCCTTTAAATAGAAATAACTGAACTGCTTTTTTCTGATTATGATTTTTATTATTTAAATGTTCATTTATACAAATATTCAAAAATTAAAATGTATAGAAAATAATAATATGTTCTAAAAATGTGTCACCCTCCTGCGAGCATTAGCAAGGTTAACAGGTTTTACAATTTTCTAGTTTTTTGCCTGTGCACTTAAAAACATGCTCAACTCTTTGGGCCATTCAGGCATTTGAGCTGTGTTTTTCTGTGAGTGAATGATGCTTACTATTTTTATACATTATTAACCTTCACTGTGTAAGACCTGTAACATATGCATATAAAGTAACATTATGTTCAAATATGTGAATTTACTATTTCTAGGTACCCAGTGTTTTCACACTCCATATGTAAAGACATGCTTCTGTTTATTTTATGGGAGTTAGAACAATATAGGACAGTTTCATAGTGTTGGTGACAAATTAGCTTCCCAAATTGCTGAAAGTGGTAATTCATAATTCGTACAAGTGTTCCAACCACCAAATTCTCAGCACCCACAGGATGGAAATTTCTCTCACGTTTTGTGTTTTGTTGCTGGAACAGAAGTGACTAAAAAACATAGAAAGCTTTTATACATTCTTTGGACGTTTTCTCCAAGTGTATGCAGCAAAATATCCACATCGTCTTGCTTCAGTGGCTTGCCCTCTTCTGTGTGTGTGTAAGTGTGTATGCATCTGTGCGTGTGTGTGTATGGGTGAAAATGTAGTGTTGTACAATAGACAGACAGGCAGGCTTTCTACCTTAACTTTCCTCTATGTCTTGCTCTTTTTTCCCCCAAAAAACATGAGTAGATTGGAATACTCATACAGGCAGACCTATATGACGATCACTCTGAATAAAAGAGAACTTCCCTCTGAATGTGTACCAGTCTCTATACTTAAAAACTATCGCAGCTGGTGGACCTAACTTGTGACTCATAAATAGGCATTGAATCCAGGAAACTCTGAAAGAGTAAGATCTACATACACACACACACGCACACACACACGCACACACACACACACACACGCATGCACACGCGCACACACACACACATGGTTTCTGACCCAGAAATGTTAGAAGCCCTGACCTAGAGCACTATATTATTTTTCCTCTGAGCAGTTCTCAGTGGTACATATACATTGTCTGTGTAAAAACTGAAGAACAATTGTTTGGAAACAATATGAAGAAAACTCCAAAACTTTGCTAAAGGATAAGGAATAAAACTTAACTAACCAAAATGGCATTTCATATTCCTAGATGATAAAAAAGCCAACATTGAAAAGTGGCTGATTTACCACAAAACAATCTATAAATGTAATGTCACACTCCTTCAAATCCTAACAGTTACATGTTCTTACTACAATTTAAACAAAACAAAACAAAAACAACACTAACAGGGTGTTCAGAAAAAAAAAATTAAAAAAAATATATATATATATCTCAAATTTATCTAGGAGAACAAATATTTAAAATAGCCACATAGTTTATAGAATAGAATTAATAGAATGAAACACATCCTACAAATAAATTATAAAACTACATGTTTAAAACAACATGTTGTTGATATCAGGATAGAAAAATTCACATACAGTGAATATATAGCAAAGGCTTAATCTCTGTCAGGTGCTGTCCTAGGTCCTCACATTGAGCGAGAGAGGGGAGGTTGCTTACCTTCTAATATGGGGGATAAGAGTGATGGTAAGCTCAGAACAGTGTGTGGTGAGGACCAAGGATAAGGAGGAGGTTGTGTTAAGTTAAGATTCCAGGGACAACTGCTTTCAGAAAAGTGGGTAAATGGTCTGGATTCCAAAAATCCAGAAACAGATCCATGTATTTTAATAATTTGTTGTATATTAATGGTGACATTTTGAATCATTCCACCAAGGTTATTTATTTTTATATTCATTTCTGATAAAATAAATAAAGGTAAAGCTCAACCTTATGTCTTTTACTCTGAGCTTCTCAGAGACTGGTACAGACTAGGGCCACTTCTAATTTTTTAGGATCCCAGAATTCTTACAGATGAAGAAACACCAAAGAGAGTTACAAGTCTTGTATTACATTTTAAAGCTTTATATTTAATAAGTAAAACAGTATGGCGGTTTCTCAAACAACTACACATAGATCTTCCGTACTATCCAGCAATCCCACTACTGGGTATATACTCAAAGGAATGGAAATCATCGTGTCAAAGAGATACCTGCACTCCCATGTTTACTGCAGCTCTGTTTACAATAGCCAAGATGTGGAACCAACGTAAATGTACATCTATAGACCACTGGATAAGGAAAATATGGTGTGTATATGTGTGTGTGTGTGTGTGTGTGTGTGTGTGTGTTACACACACCATGGAATACTAACTCTGCCTTCAAAAAAGAATGAAATTATATGATTTGCAACAACATGGATAAGCTTGAAGAAACTTACGTGGAGTGAAACAAGCAAAGCACAGAGGGAAAAATACCAAGTCCTCACTCATAAGTGGGAGCTAAGAGAGAAAGAAGGAAAGAAAGAAATACCACAGTGTTATGTTGGACTTGCAGAGGGAAAGAGCATATCTAGAGATACAAAGTTGGGTAGGGGCAAGGGGGATGGGGAGGGAGGTCAGGGATTAATTGGGTGAGGGACAAGAGTTATAATCATAATTTGTGGTAATGGGCAGGCTGTCAGTATTGACCTGGCCATCACATCTTGGGCACAAGTAGTGACAGTCAGCTTTGTACCCCATGAATATTCATAAGCAATGAAAGAAAAAAGAATTTATCCTCTGTATTAAATAGAGGGGCTGGGCTGCATTCTTTTTATTTTTCCTAGGAATTAGTTCATAGTTGCAATTATAACCTAATTGTTGCTGAAGCTATATGAATCAAACAATTTAATAATTTACCTTCATAGTTCAAGTCATAAACCTTTAAAAATTTCTTGTCATTGTTGCCTTTGAAATATTGGACCTTGGTTTCAGAAGATTCATTCTGCGTTGGCTTTTCCTGTAGCAGTTATTGTTTCATCAAGTACCTTCTGCTTTATCTAATAGGGACCACTGTTAAAAGAAAATAAATCTGTCTTTAATACACAAGGTGGACTGAAGACAGACAGATGCAAGACAAAAAGAAAAAATAAGAGGCTGGAAACAGTTAAGTTCTGTGTCTGTGTCTAGGAACACTTCTACTGGGGGTATAGTCTGCAGTATAGTTGTGCGTTTGCACAACTCAGAGTGGGTGGGAATGCAGGACTGCCGTTCACATTAGAGTCTGAATATACAACACACAACCTGTGAAGCACATGAAGCAACCCATTCTCTGTTATCACCTTACTGAAATTCCATATGCATGCCCAGTATATGGTGTGCATGTGTGTACACATGCGTGTACATATGTACGTATGTGTAACATGCACATGTTTGTACATGTATATACTTAGTGTGTGTGTGTACATATGTATGTATTTTTTGGGCCTGCTTACAAAATGTATTAAGGCCTGCTTACAAAACTTTCTTTGTTTTCAGTTCACTTCCAGTTAAAGTATATAAACACACACTGTTTTTAAAAGGTATACATTGTAAAGCTAAAGTTTGATTACTCTAAAATACAAATATTTGACCAAAGTCTTGACATATATGAAATTTCATTTTTCTCTAAGCATCATGAAAATTCATTATTTATGAAGAAAGCGTGCTTTCATTTTTTACAAGATTTCTGAGTAAATTAACAAAGTGGATTTTATAGAAGTTTGGGGGTTTTAATTAATTTGTCTAACATACTGTTATCTAAAATAACGAGTGAAAATCTGACAGGGTTTCCTTTCAGACTAAAGAAAAAAAAAGATTAGTAAAGAATACCCAGTATCGTTCACAAAATCTTGTTTCTATCCTCTCTTTTTTCAATATTCAAGGGAAGTCATGTAAATATTGTGTATCCCTATAAGTGATGAACTATGGAAGGGGTTGGGAGAGGGAGCAGGACTCGTCCTCTCAAAGAAATATGGAGGTCTTTGAAGGAGTCATCCTTGACGACTCTCTTTTACTCAGGCCCCACAGCAAATCCTGTGTGTCCACACTCAGAAAGACATCCCAAATCCAACCCCTGGTCAGCCCCTCCCTAACACCTCCCACAGTCCCATGTGCATCATCTGTCCCTGGACACTTGGCCACCTCCTGACCAGTTTCCTTGTCTCTGTCCTCACCTCCACAGCCTGCTTGCCACAGGAAGATATTCATATTTATTTATTTTTTCAACAGCTAATTGGTGTGAATTAAATGTTTGTACCTCTTCAAAATCCATATGTTGATGCCCTAGCTCCAGTGTAATAGTGGTGTATGAAGATGGAGCCTTTGGAAGGTAATTAGGTTTAGATGAGGCCATAATTGTTTGGCCCTCATGATGGGATAAGTGCCTTTTAAGGTAGAGACAAGGGATCTTCCTTTCTCTTTCTCCTATGTGGGGACACAGCAAGAAGGTGCCTGTCTACAAGCCAGGAAGAGAGTCCTCATCAGGAACTGAATCAGCCAGCACTTTGATCTTGGACTTCCCAAACCGCAGAACCATGAGGAACACATTTCTGTTGTTTAAGTTACCTAGACTCCAGTATTTTGTTATAGCAGCCTGAGCTGACTAAGATACAAATACATGTAAGTTTTTCAAAATTAAAAATGATACGAAAATATATACATTGAGAAGTCTTACCCTGTTTCAGTTACATTCACCCCATAACCCACTATCAGTTTCTCATAACTTTATTCTTATTTTATATCCATTTTTTACACTTTAAAAAATGAATGGGAGTGCAGGTATCTAGCACAATTTATAATAACCAAGATATGGAAGCAACCTAAGAATGGATTTTAAAAATGCAGCATATATACACAATGGAATACTGAAGAATGAAATCCTGTCATTTGCAGCAACATGGATGGAACTGGAGGGCATTATGTTAAGTGAAATAAGCCAGGCACAGGAAAACAAATATGTGATCTCACTCATATGTGGAATCTGAAAAAGGAAATGAAAAATAAAGATGATATTATAGAGGCAGAGAGCAGAACAGTGGTTACCAGAGACTGGGGAGGAAAGGGTGTAAGGGTAAACAGTCAGAGGTTAGCCACTGGATACAAAATTACAATTAGATAGGAGGAATAAGTTCTGGTGTTCTATTGCACAGTAGGGTGAATACGGTTAACAGTTAAGTTTTGTGTATTACATAATAGCTAGAAGAGAGGTTTTTGAATGTTCTTGCAACAAAGAAATGATAAATGTATGAGGTGATAGTTGTATTAACTACCCTGACTCAACATATGTATGCATCAAAACATCAGATTGTGCTCCGTAAGCACGTACAATTATAATATGTCCATTAAAATAAATTTATTAAAAAGAATGCTCTTTTAAACATGCAAGTCAGATAGTTTCTCTCCTAATACAATTATAATATGTCCATTAAAATAAATTTATTAAAAAGAATGCTCTTTTAAACATGCAAGTCAGATAGCTTCTCTCCTAAAAATAAATAAATAAATAAATAAATAAAAAATAATAATCTCAATTACTTCCCATGTCACTCAGAATAAAATCCAAAGTCTTTTTCAAGGCCAGACAGCTTTTGACGCATTTCCTATCTGACCCCTCCCCTATGAATCTCTTCTTTCCTCATTCCTTTCCATCCTCATGGGCATCTTTGCTTTCTCTCAAACATGCCAAGCTTGGCTCTTGCTGTTCCTACTGTCTGAAACATGCTTTTTAATATCCCCAGCTGACTTCCTCACTTCATTCAGGTCTTTGTTCACATGTCACCTGTGCAGAGAGCCTTTCCTGACCAACCTGCCCAATTATCACCTCATTACTCTCTTTCCTTTTTATACATGTACTGCTACCATGAATTATTTTTATTTTTATTTTTCCTGACCCCATGCCACTCAATAGAATGCCTCAGGGATTTGTCTCTCTCACTTTGCTCTGCAGCCTTTCCTGGCACAAAATAGATGCTCAATAAATGGTTATTAGACACATGTGTGAACATTGACAAATTGTTCAGAAAGGGTTCTTGCTTTTCTTTGATTTGCTTTTCCCATTACAAGTTCATTGCACTTTCCATAATGGATGTGTTCCTCAAAAGTTGTGTGTGAGCTGAATTTTCCCAGGTCAAAATCTATTTTAAATGCATCAATGCTATTTTCTATTTGACATTCCTCACTTCACATGAGTGCCTTGCAGTCACTCCCAACATCTGTTTTGTGAATTTAGTGCTCACTATACTGTCTTCTTTCCGGGAGTTATGCGTGTGTTCTCAAGTATGTGTCTAGATTCTCCTAACAGAGACACACCTGGGAGCATTTTCTAAAGCCATTTGCTGCTTTTCAGCATTCCAGATGAATGTGCTAACCTCTCTGGCTGTAGCAATAGCCTTGCCTGACAAGTCTTTGATAGTAAGCCATAAGAATTGCTCAAGTCATGAGACCTTTATCCTTTGGGTACTGAGTTGGTTTGGAAGGAATGGTTCAGGGAGTACTACTGTTTGTATAAAACTAACTCCTCCAATAGTTTGTATTTAGCACTGAGTTTGAAATTATAAAGTGCCTATCACAATCCTGGTAAACGTTTCTATTGATTGGGTATCCTTCAGTGGCTCAGGATTTAAAACACAATCCAAATTAATAAAACAGAGGAGAATGCACTGGCTTGTGAAAGTGGAAGTTCTGAAATAAGGCTGATTCTAGGTGCTGCAAGAAATACTCTCCTCAAGACTCAGTCCTCAGTCTCTGATTTTCAGTGTTAGTTTGCCTCTTATTGTTGCAGAAGGCAACTGTTCCAACAGTCTCTCTCAGCTCATGGCCAGTGAGAAAGAAATAATTTCTGTATCCTTTCAGTTTAAAAAATGAAATGGTGCCCACTCTCGCACCAAAGGGTTGCAGAAGGTTGATGAGTTGAGATTTAACATTTCCAGTTGAGTACCAAAGTAAGGAATTTTGCAGGCCTGTGTAAAATGCGGTTACCGAGACCTCCCAGGGCATCTTTTCAGTGGTACTCTGAGGGACTATTACAGCTCATCTTCCTTTTGGCCCCCTATGAAAACATCATTGAGGGGCCGGCCCGGTGGCACACTGCTACAGTGCGCCGCTTGGGAAGCACGGCGGCGCTCCCGCTGAGGGTTCGGATCCCACATACAGACCAGTTCCCGCTCACTGGCTGAGCGAGGTGCGGGTGCAGCACCGAGGGTTGCAATCCCGTTGCCGGTCCCGGTCCGGTACGGGCGCGACACTGAGGGTTGCGGTCCGTTGCCGGACATGGAAAAAAAAAAACAAAACATCATTGAGCCAGAGCTGTACAGGCTCAGACAAATGTGGGGTTCTACGCAACACCTCAGTTCGATTTCTTTTATGCAAACCTCAGGGACGTGCTCCCAGGAAAGCTGTCAAAATTGGTCATCAAGACTCTCAGAAGAGTTTTTTTGTCTTTCTCTTTGCCATTCTCTAACCACAAACAAGTTCCAAAAGCAGATCATAAATGTGTACGTAGGAAACCTGACACTTCAAGTGGCACATTTCCCCCTAGCAGCCTAGGGGAATTGCTTTTTGACTCTTGGAAACTTTAGGTTTTGGAAATTAATGAAAAATGCAGCCTTTGCCGTGAATGCATCACTCTCCATTCACGTCCCCTGGTTGTACTGAAATTTGGACACTCATCACAGAGCCCATGAACACGTCAAGAGAAGAGAAAGCATGTTATTTCACAGGCTGACCTGGCAGGATCAATTCAGATCTTTAAACATTATCGAATGCCTATAGCCTGCAAAGCCGTGTGTGAAACATGGAGAGTGGTAAGGCAGGAGAACAGAGGTGGAGATCTCAGAGTGGCGAGAAGGGCTCCCAGACTCCACCCAGAGCTCTGGGCTCAAATTTCACCCGTGTGACTTTGGAGGAGTGACTTAACCTCTCTGTGCCTCGACTTCCTCATTTATAAAATGGAGAATAGCCAACCTACCTCACATGGCTACTATGAGGTTTAAATGAGTTAATATAAGTAAAGCACATTGTATCACGAAGTTGGCACATTGAATGGTCCTATAACAGTCACATTTATGAAGACACCCCTTCAAGGGTCTCTGCAAAAATCTCAAGTCCTTTCACTCTTTCCTCATAAATAGATTGTGGTGATTGAGCTGTGACAGGATCAGAATGGCATGCTTTTACGCAATAGCCAAAAATTATACAGCTTTTTCAAGGCCAGACTTGGTACAGAAAAATAAAACTGACTGTGAGAGTCAGTGAAAACTTCGGGGGCACACTGGAAGTGGTCCACAAAGGAGAAATGTCCTAAGAGGACTGAGAGGTTTGCTTTTGCAAGGCCAGACCTAAGTATGTGAAGCTATATATTTTCTCCACTGAATACTTTCTAAGTGACCAACGTGATATGACTCACATTTTTTCCACTAAAATATTGGTAGCTTTCCCATTCAACTGGAATGACTTATAGTTAATTTGAAAAATATATATTTAACTTGGCATAAAGATTATATATTTTCCTGGAGAATTTTTTTTCAGGGAACTGCAAATTATACAACTCCCTTTCCATCATGTGGAGTTGAAAACATCAGTGTTGAGTGAACTGGGCCCTGTGCTTCATTTATTGCATCTTTAAAGTTAGGAAAGAATACTTTTTGTTGTCAAAATAGCCGAGGGTGGCATCCGTAGAAAGAGACTCGTGGACCGGGTTAACCTATTGGCAGGATACAGGTGTGCCAGAGTGAGGATTTCCAGCATGTGCTTCAAATTCAAACTCAGAGTATACCCTCTCAACCAATGTCTGTGTCAGGATAATACTTTTAGAGTTTGGGGCATATTTGTTGTTCTCACCCACCCTCTACTTGGCTTTTTCCCATTATGCATTTTGGGCCCCACTTGTAACTCCTGGGACACAAGGTAAACCATCAGGGACTCTCCACATTTCTCTGAACCTGTTCTTAGAAAATACTAAATAGAAGCACCATATGTTCCTGTGTGGAGTTTGCTTGTATATACATTTTGGGAGGATTGTAATTTTATATTTTTTTCATGTAATGATCTATTGGCACAATCACAGTTTACCAAATAATCCATCCTTTCCTACTAATTTTGATGCTGCCCTCTATAATATGCTAAATATTAACTATACTAGATATTATATATGTGTATAATATACAGATATTATATATGCACATACAGAAATCTCTTCCTTTTTCATTGATCTATATTTATTCCTGTGTACCACACATTTTTACCTATTATGGCCTTATAATATATGTTACTCTGTAACTCTTTGTTTTCCATTTTCAAAATTGGTATTACTGTTTGTAGACCTTATTCATGCACACAATTTTTATATTCCTTTTTTTCAAGTTCTTCACAAAAACTTACGGAAATTTTGCTTGAGAGATTGTCATCATTTACTAGATGGGTAAATAGGTATATAGATAGATGGATGGATAGATGGGTGGATGGATAGATAGATAGGTAGATGGAGGGATGGATGGGTGGGTAGGTGAATAGATGGATAGGTGAATGGGTAGGTGTATGGATGGATAGATAGCAGACAGACAGATACATAGATAGGTAAATAGATAAAGATTCATCTTCTATGAAACAGTTCTCCTTAGGGAGAGAGAGGGATAGACTCTCAGATAAAATGTTTGCATAATTAAAACTTCCCAATGAAATTAACATCTAGACGGTTGTGATGCACCAGTAGAAAATCTTTATTACATTTCTCCAGGAGGGCATCCAAACTTCCCCAGCCATAATATTCACTGCACTTATAATTCAAATACCCTGTGTCTTTCCCCAAGATTAGTATGTGATCCCCATTACGTCATGGTGACATCTCCAAAGCCCCCTCCTTTGCCCATCTACCACTATGGAGGCAAAAGTGGATAATTTTCCACCATTCCTTGTCATAGGATGAACAAGTTCTGGTGACACCCAAGAAGACATAAGGGCACATCTTCTGAATGCATTCTTGAAAAGACTGTGCTTCCCACATACAAGAAGTGAGGCCCACCAAAGAGTTTTTTCTTTCTCTGCTGACTATGGTTTTAGACACACTCAAGTGAGGAAGTGATGTCTGGAGCTTAAGCAGCCATCTTGCAACCATGAAGCAACAAGTTCCAGGAAGAAAAAATCAGGCACTAAGAATGACAGGTCAGAAGAAGGGAAAGACCCTTGATCCCAGATGATCTCACTGAGCTGGGGCCGTGTATCTCCAGACTGCTTTTAAACAACAAATGTCTTATTGATTTAAAACACCATTTATTGTGCTTTCTCCAACTTGCAGCCAAAAGTGTGAGAAATGGGCCGAGTCTATGCCTGCTTTAAGTGTATCTCCTGTCCTCAGTACTGTGTTCATCAAAAAATCAGTGTATGATAAATGTTTGTGGTATAGGGCCGGCCCCGTGGTGCACGCAGGAGAGTGCAGTGCTGGGAGTGCAGCGGCACTTCCGCCACGGGTTCGGATCCTATATCGGACTGGCCAGTGCGCTCACTGGCTGAGCGCAGTGCAGCCGGTCACAAAAAAAAAAAAAAAAAAAAA
>NW_007728218.1:244659-247116 GCF_000696425.1 Galeopterus variegatus
AAAAAAAAAAAAATGTTTGTGGTATAAAAGCCAAGTGGGTTATTGGAGCTGACTGTGAGAACAGAAGCACATGACTCTCGGGTTCTACATACACCAGTTTCTCTAGGATTTTCCCATCTAGAAACCAAAGGTATGGCCCTAAATAAAAGCTCCTAGTTACAGAGGCTGTCAGCCCTATCTCTGCCCATTAGCTTTTGGCTTCTTGAAAACCATCTGGCTGTACAACCTGAGGTAGACCAAAGTGGAGCCCAGTGGAGCCAAGGCAGGTGTGAAGCCTCAAAACTGGATGCTGCTGTTAAACTTTCAGCTCTTTTCTAGGCAAATTCTGGAAAGAAAATCTTTGACAGATGAAGGACAGTGGAATTATTTGTGAAAATCATTCCACCAACCAGTAATGACCATGGATTGCGTCATACACACTTCTGAGACCTGGGGAAAACACAAGAATATGTTGTACTAATAGTTTTTCTGAATTCTCAGATATTAGTTTCCTTTGCTTTCGTACTCAGTCCAAAGATATGCTTAACATAATCATTTGGACCAAAATGAGAAAATGCTAAATTTTTGATAGATACCACTCTGATTGCCTTCCAGAGCTATATTTCACTTATTTTTATGGTGTTAGTTGGAAAGGTTAAGTGCAGAACATGATTTAGAATGGGAATGTTTAAAAGATCCCTGTTCATCAAAAACACAATTAAATCCAGTCTCTGACCCTATGTGACAACCACACACTAGATGAGTGATGGGCATGCAAACTTTGTCTTCCAGGCAAGCAGGACTCTCTTCTGAAACTTCACAGGGAAAAGAAGAATTTACAAAAGACCATTTAAGGAGGTTGATAAACATCCATTGAGTTTTCCGTGCTGAGAAAGATAAGCCGTTGAAAGTAGAAAATGGGCTCTAAAAACACCTTTGAACCAGAAAACTAGGACAATACCCTGTCAATGTACCTATAAGGTTAAAAATGGAGTTTTCTGCTTGGGGCTTGGGAAAAGATAGGAGACATTAGATAGATTCACTTGCAAACCATTAAATGTGTTTATGTGATATATCCCTAGTGGAAATAAATCCGAAATCACAATTTCAGGTGTGTGAGCAATGTGACTGTCTTTATATTTCCTTGAGTAAATCTAAAAGTTTCAGGAAAGCACGAAAAAATACCACAGACATAGCAATATCTATATANGTAAAATAATATTTCACTTTATAAATATGTCTTTTATATCTTTTTTTCCCCAATGCCTATTTGGACATTTTGTTTTGTTTTGTTTTTCCTTTTTCACTCGGATAAACACTACTGCAATGAACATCCTTGTGCATATCTCCATAAGTACATGAAAAAGAGTTTCTCTTGGGTATACAGTATACGCAAAGAGTTATTGGACTCCAGGTTATGAGTATTTTTTGTTTTACCAAATACTTACAAATTCCTCTCCAAAGTGGCTTTACCAATTTACAATCCCACCAGCCATGCTACCCTTAATATTTTCAACATTTCAATTTGCAGCAATATAATGGGTAAAAACAGGTACCTCTATTTTTCCATAATACAAATTAATTTGTATTTTGAGTCTTCCATTCTACTTGGTGGTAGAATCTCTGAGATAATCTGGAGTTCTCACATTTTTAGAGGGATATTTACATAAAAGCACTGTGGATCAATGACTTATGGTCCCCAGTGCCATTACTTTTTAAGAAGCTTGTTGAAGTATAATTTGCCCTATAGAAAGTTCACCTGTTTTAAGTGTGCAATTCAAGGACTTTTAATATATTTACAGAGTTATGTAACCATCACCAGAATCCAATTTTAGAACATTTCCATCACCCCAAACAGGTCCCTGTGTGCCNGTTCCTCTCATCTTGTTGCTCTACAGTCTCCTAATGTCTTTGTCTACATAGATTGAAATGACCCAGCACCATCAAGTCCTCCTTCTAGCCGAGAGGAAGGGGAAAGAGGAAGGAGCAAATGAGCCAATTCCTCATGGAAGTGACTTTGGAATTGCACAAGTGGTTTGTCCTCACTGACTATAACCATATGGTGTGATGTGAATACAGTGAGAGTGTGCCTGAGCTACACACTAGGGGTTTCTAGTATTAAAAAGGAGCAAGGGAAGTGAAATGTGGAAGATATTTAAGGGGTCTCTGCCAGAACCACCACCTTCAATCCCATCCTTTTCCCACTCTCCCAATGGGGACTCTGTCCTTAGTTTGGTATGTCTTTTACTGCTACATGAATAAGCATTTATTTCAATTTTACATAAAACATGACAGCAAATGTGTCATTTTTGAGATTTATTCATACCAAAACATAAATACATATATGTATGTAAAATAATATTTCACTTTATAAATATGTCTTTTATATCTTTTTTTCCCCAATGCCTATTTGGACATTTTGTTTTGTTTTGTTTTTCCTTTTTCACTCGGATAAACACTACTGCAATGAACATCCTT
>NW_007728218.1:248838-250031 GCF_000696425.1 Galeopterus variegatus
TCCCATAAGAGATTAGCATGTGGGCCTAAGTGGACTGGATGGGAAAGATCTGCCTTCAGTATGAGTGGGCACCATCCAATCAGCTTGGGGCTCAGAGAGAGCAAAAACAGAAGAAGAATGTGAATCTCTCACTCTATCCACTGGAGCTGGGATGTGCCCTGTTGTCCTGTCTGTGGACATTTGAACTCAAGATTCTTCAGCTTTTGGGTTCCAGGACTTACACCAGCATCACCCCTAGCTCTCAGGCCTTTAGCCTCTAACTGAGAATCTCACTGTCAGCTTCCCTGGTTCTGAGACCTTCAGACTTGAACTGAGCCACACTATTGGCATCCAGTTTGCAGACAGCCTGTTGTGGGACTCCTCAGCCTTCACAATCATGTGAGCCACTTACCCTAGTTAATCTCCTCTCATATATTTCTATACATATCCTACTGGTTCTGTCTCTTGGGAGAACCCTGACTAATCCAGGAGTCTTTTATTATGCCTATCACAGGAACCTCACACAAAGGTTTCCAAGAAATCATACAGGCCCTAAGAGATGCAGCTGTTTCCTTAGTAAGGATTAGTGAGAAAAACATGTATTGTCATTTCTAAGCCAACTGATCTCAGTAATTTTATTGACCGACTGGGTCAAGTATTTCAGCTTCAGGGTTGTGTTTCAATGTAGGCAGGCAATCGTAATGGGCTTCTTTCATGTTCAGAGTTTGTATTCCCAGTTCTTACAAAAATGTATTGAGAGAAACAGCACCCAGCAAGGATAAAATCTCTTCATGTTTCTGATCAGAAACTGTAATTGACAGTAATGGCTGCAATTCCCAGCTCAGAGGCCAGTTTTTTGTTGTTGTTGTTGTTTTTTCCCCACCCATCACTCAGAGAATTGCACAGTTTGATCAATGATTTAGCATTCTCAGCTTGTTACTGAAAAATGTGTGATGCCACAAAACCACTTTGAGAATGAAGTCATTTAATTCAATTTGTAATTTTGCCTTGTTAAAGAGGAAGTGGTGGTAATGAAAAACATCGTTGTCTTTTTAAATATTAATCTTAAATGATGATCCTGTCAGGAAAAAATATTTCTATTTGGGAGCAGCGGGGATGTCTTTTCTGAGAAGCCTGACAGATTAGTGACTGGGGCGTTTTCTGATTAGAGTTCTGGGGCGATTTTTATGTTTCCCTGGGAGGAGTTCAACTAC
>NW_007728218.1:250252-269031 GCF_000696425.1 Galeopterus variegatus
CTGCAAGAGGGAAACAATCTCAGTCTAGCCTGAGCTGCTTGCTCACACATTTAAGCTAGCTAGAGTCTATTTATCTTCGTGAAGGAGAGACCACTTGATACTTTTCAGGATGAACCTTTGAAAAGTTTCTTAGGGTAAGTGAAAGAGAGTGGTCTCAATTTAGCCAAGTCTCTGGGATGCAGTTATGGGAACATTCCTCCTCTCAAAAAAAAAAAAAAAACCAGAACACACACACAGAAAAAAACATGAAGATGGCAGACCGAGAACTTTCCAAACTGAAGAAGGTTAAGTGTGTCTTCAGCAAATCCCTTAACACACACTCAGCCACCACCTTCAGACAGAGCCACTGCTATGCTGGAAAGAAACAGGAAAGCATCCCCCAAAAGCCACTGCTTCTGAACTTTTATCAGTTAAACAAGTTGCCCCACCAGAGACAACTGACATTTTTAATAAACAGCCTGGATAGTGCAAGTGTTGGTTCATTCAGCCTCTACAATCAAACATTTTGGACAAAAATGGTAAGGAAGACATGGCTTTTACCTTCAATGAACTTAGATCAGAAATCAGAAATTTTCAGTCATGAACTAAATCTGTTGCATGGATAATGCTTTGATTGGTCCGTATGGTGTGGTTCAAACCATGTTAAAATAATATTATATACATGCCTTGTTTGAAAAATCAGGGGCTCTCACCTAAAATTCTGGGCTTCTAGCATCTTGAACAACAAAAAATGTCTGTCCACTCTAGATCCATGCTCATACTAGTAACATAAATTGGAGTGAGGGGAGGTTTCCCCCTTCAGGTGGGATGCTTAACCTCCACGTTCACCATAATCCCTCCATCTAAGGCTTATCTCCTCACCGTTGAGAATGGTGCCCTGTGTCATTTATTGTCAATCTTGTCTTATTATTTTTTTATATTTGGCCCAATCTGTTCACTCAAATTCCCCGTCTGGTCCTTGGAGACATTTGAATTTGCCACGTCGGGGTAATGCAAGTGTTCTCAAACGGGGACGTCATATCACAACAGTCCTCAAACGTCATGCGCACCAAAATCACCTGGGTGGGGTTGGGAGGGGAGTTTGTCACATCAAGGATTGGGATCCCCAGAGTTTCTGATTTAGTATATATGGTAGGGGGCCATGAGTTTGCATTTCTAACAAGTTCCCAGGAAGTACTGCTGCAACCAGCCTGGGGACCACACTGTGCGAACCACTGACAGCTCAGTATCCTTTGGGGGGAAGGCATTTTCAATAAATGTGTGTTGCTGTATTGTCTGTGAAGACCTGTGAAATCAGAACCTCTGTGAGATCGAAGGGTCAGCGGGACGAAACTCCAGTGTAGAAATGCCCTCCAGGAGACTCTGTTTGCCCTGATCTTGACTTTCAGTCACCTGGAAGCTTTTACAAAATACTGATGCCAGGACTCCATCCCCAGAGCAATTTGATCAAAATATTTTGGAGTGGGATCCAGGCCCAGGTTGGATATCTTAAAAAATGAAAAAAATAAATAAAAATCCCCTGGTGAATTGAATGTGCAGCCAGGGTTGAGAACTACTGGATTAGGGGAAGAAAAATGCTGAGACTATGCATAGAATGAGAGTCCTGAGACTTCACCGGGACTCATCCAGTCCCTGCCGGTGCAGGAGAAGCCCTGGCTGGTGTGAGGTTCCCTGTCTCCATTTACTCTGGCCTAAATCTGAAGATTCGTATTTTATTAATTTCTAAAAACTCTCAGTCTCTTTTCAAATATCTCCTCCTCTTCTATAACTCCAGTTAGAGGCACGTTAGACCTCCCCATCCTAATTTATGTCTCTTTTTACTCTTTCATTTTATCTCCCAAAGTTTGTTGTGGGAATCAAATTACTTAGTTCATCCAGGTGTTTAGAACATGTGTATCACAAGTACACAATAAATGTTATCTGCTAATGATTATGCTATTATTATTATTATTATTATATCATTATTGTTATCTCTGTGTGAGTAAAGGTGAATCCTTGGGAATGAATGCATTCACTTAAGGAAAACAATGAAGTTATAGGAAGTGTATTAGTGACAGAACCTTGAGAATGACTTTATTAGGGCAAGAGAAAATAAGTAGCTATAAAAAAGAATAAGGATCTTATGATCTTTATTATATCAACAGATATAACAGCAGGTATATATATGTACTAGGTACTAGATATGTGTGTTTATGTGTATACATATGAGTATTAGCACGCATTAAACAACTTAAATCTCACACAATTCCTATCAGATGGATAATATCAAAATCCACATTTTACAAATAAGTAAACTAAGACAGGGATAATTTAAGTCACTTGCCCAACATCCCACCAACAGTGTGGAGCCAGGATAAGAACCTTGAGCCCATGTCCTCAGTCAGAGGGCCCTCCTCTCCATACAATGCCTTGAGATAGAAAGGGTTAATCCAGGTAAGGTCACAGATGTGACAGAGCCAGGAGGCATGGGAATCACAGAGTCACTGGCAAGAAGAAGAATGAACACCAAGGAAAGTCCTTCACAGGAGGAAGAGCAGGCAAGAGCATCGGCTGCCTGCCCAGCATCTGTACCTGATGCTGCCACCAAGAATACCATGTAGAGACCCAGGGACCTCAGGAATCTCTGCTCCTTCCATATCTAAAGCCAGCATAAGTCTAAACTTCTCATTTCCACAAGCACTAACTTTCTCTTTATGGTTGAAGCCAATTTGGGTTGAGTTGTCTTTGCCTTTTATTCACAAGATTTTGAAAAAAATCAGATAGAGTAAAAACCTGTTTTTGGTAAGTGGGAGAGAGGGTGGGAGGTAAGGGGTGTGGATGTCCAGACAGGTAACTGCAGACCAGTCAATGGCCAGAGAGTAAATATATTTGGCTTTGCGGGTGGGGAACATGTTCCCTGCCAGAGCACCTCGACAGGGCCATTGCAACACGCAAGTAGCCATAGAGAATCTGTAAACTGAAGGGTGTAGCTGAGTCCCACAGAACTTCGTGTACAAAAGCAGATAGAGAGACTGCTGTGGTTCTTGGGCCACAGTCTGCCAGAACCTGATGTAGAGGAGCTGCTTCTAGAGAAGTTTGTCAGTGAATGGAAAAATAAGGAAAGCATAGGAGCAGCCTGAGTGTGCATTACACAAAAATGACAATCCCCACCACACAATCTCTATTCCTCCCTAGCTAGTCTTCGAGCACTTTGACACGTGGAGAGATTATGATGTGGGAGGAGGGGGTCAGATGCCAAAGAACAAAATTCCAATACTCACTGATAGGAATGATCAATTACAATCATGGAAACTCAGTGTGGCATAGTTCCAACTTAAATTGCCCCTGAGAGAAGAGCAACTCGGGGATTCAACTGTGAAATCACCTTCTTGTTTTCAAATCTATACTCCTCTATTTATCAGATGTTTGACCTTGGATGAGAATCTAGCCACTCCCCGCCTCAGTTTCTTCACCTTTTAATGGAAATACTAATAATCTTTACTTCAAAGAGTTGATTTAGGAACTAAGTAAGTAAATACTTTAAATTGATTAGAACACATTGTAAATTCTCAATCTATATTAGCTGTTTATAGTATAGCGTTAGCATTAGTATTACTATTTGCATTAGCATTAATATTAGTATAGTATTAGCATTGGCACTGGCATTAGTATTAGTATTAGTGTTCATGTTAGTATGGTGTTAGTCTTAGCGTTGTATTAATATTAGTGTTAGTGTTAGTATTTTCCTATAGCTGAGAAGTAGAAAAACACTCCATGTTTTTGTGACATGATACTTTAGCCACAGGCACTGCTTCCATTAATTGGGCAAGAGAATGTTTCAGTTTCATTAAAAAGTGTAAAATATCCTGTTGTAAACAGAGGGTTGAGAGTATGTGCATTGTGTAAACCAGTTGTTCACATAGGTCTGTGACACAATCAATTATCAAGAAAGCGTTCATCCTAATTGGCCAGTTTGTCAAGAGAATGTCAGAGACAGGGACTAGCAGGGGCAACCTAGGAACTGTTTGCATTGCAATGTGCCCTGTCTCCAGTGGAAACTAATTAACAGGTTCTCACACTCACTCCGAGGAGCTGATCCATTCTGAGCCTCTGTATTGGAATATCAGGGTTGATCCCAGCCACTTCCCTAACAGACCTCCTCTCTGGAGAGGCGGTTAACTATGCAATGGTGGTTTGGCTGCTGGCTGGTTGCTCTCTGAAATACACTGCCATAAAGTATGCAACAGAAGATATTGTTTGCCTTCTGAGCAAACAATTCAAGCACTAAATTATTAATCCTGAAGACAAGATGGAGAGACACTTTTAGCAGTTATTCTTGTCTCCTTACTCTGTTGTCAGAACATAGGAGACCTGATTTTTGTTTCTGACTGACTCTTGCTATGTATTTAAAGGGAAAATAAAATTTCAGTATTTTTCTCTCAACCAGAGTCATATAGTAATTACTAGGCTGGATGGTGGCTAGGAGGTAAATGAACAGGCTGTTTATTTTCAGGTCACTGGGAATAACCAAAGTATAAAACTATTTTTTCCTAAATGTACTAGTAAATCTTTAATCCAGTATTTTTTTTTTCCTGTAATCACCTCCCAGTATATAATCCAATATGCTTAAGAAGCACTTTAAAAATTTAAAGTGCTTGTTAGGATGGTGGGATGGAAAAAACTGTAGTTCCAGTGGATGTTTATGTGTTACAGATAATTTGAGACAAATAGAATTATTTCAGACCGTACAGGTAAATAAACACGTGCTATTGTGAGAGGCTACTGGTTCAAATCTAGTAAACTAGAGAGCTGCTTCTTTTTCTATATTCTCAGAAGGTCTTAATTGGGATGTTGCATTTGAAAATGGGAACATACGCACATGTGGTGCAAAAAGGTGAGGAATATAGGAAAGTTCATACAGAGCTTCTTAGACTGTAATGTACACATGAGTCACCTGCAGCTTATGCTGAGATGCAGATCTGATTCAAGAGGTCTTGAGTGGGCCTGAGTGTGTTTCTGACCAGCTTGAGGCAATGCTGGTCCTTGGACCACACATTGAGTAGTCAGGGTCTGTACTTGAGGAAGAAATGAAATGGATTTTCTTCTCTTTCTAAAATAATGGGAACTTGGGTACAAACACTCCTGGATCACTTCATCATCAACAAGTAGAGTCCAAAAAGCACAGTGTTGTCATTTCATTTGTTTTCCAAGAGCCCATTGAGTAACTTTGAGTTTTTGTCTGGAGAGAGAATGAAAAAGTGGCCCAAATCCCCGGGAGTTATGCCCAATGTTAGTTTCTTGGATATTTAACTCTAACAGCTTTGCAGTGCCTGTCCTACTGTGACACAATTTATTCCTAGCTGTCTTTTGTTTACTTTCATTTGTTTGTTTTGTTCTGTTTAATTTACTCATAAAGTTTCGATAAGCTCTTTTTAATTTTCAGTAGTTGACTTGGCAGCAGAACACTCAATCTCCATTTTTTATATATAAGGTTTTGCTAATTGAAATGTCCCCCAAACACTTTCAATGCAACCCTGTCAGCAACTTCTCTTTGCTCGTGAGTGTGGATCATGCAAGTCTTTGGAGTATGTTCTTAAATCTCTGTTTTGAGTGTCTTATCTGTTTTTGCAGATTGGTTTTGAGCTCAATGAGAGAGTCTTCCACACAGTTTGTGATATTCTGTGGTTTTCACAAAATAGCAGATATCGAGTGACTGTAGTACCGTCTAACCAGTAACTTTAACTCTGGATCCAGACAAAGTGAATCAGACTCCCTGGGTTGGGACCAAGCCTTCTGTACTTTTTAACTTTTCCACATGACTGTGATGCACAGTGAGGGTGGAGAACCACTGTCCCAATCAATGGAAATATCAACTTCAGCCAAAGTTGTCTATAGAGGTGGCATAAAATTTAGACGTATAGGATTTATATCATGTACTATAATGGGCATGTCTGTGTTTCCATGGATAGTGTTTCTCAATGCCACATGCTGTGGCTGGTTGGCTTAGAACTCTCCCATCCTTTCAGTGAGCAGCCAAGAACTACATTTCCCAGTGTCCCTTGCAGTGAGGGGTTTTGGGTATGATTTAGGCTTCTCCAATCACATGCACACATGCACATTTGGTTTTAGATCTGGGTCACATGTGGGGAGTGGCAGAGTATGGCCACTGTCTGTTGCTAGCACAGAGTGGAACTGGCAGCTCAAGTCGACTGCCCCTGATTTGGTGTGCACCCTGCTGGACTCTACAGCTCTCTGACAGGGACAGAGGTGGTAACTCCTTGGTGACCTGCTTCTGTAGTGTAGCTTTAGGATAAATTTCTAGAAGCTGGAGACTCAGCCTAGAGTCTGCCTCTTAGCCATCCCAGTGATCCTATACATCATTAATACCCTGCAATAAACTGAGTAGGTTTTGTCCTGTGCAACTAAGCCCAGATCAACAGAACCACAAAAATAAATTCAAGATTTAATAACAATTCTAGAAAAGACTGAGAGGGAAAACAGACTGCTTTATACTAATAGCCATAAAAGAAAACTAGGATTTCTCCTCCTGTCTTTGGTTATCTGGCTTTCAGAAGGCTGGGTTGGGGGATAAACATGGCTTCACTTCAACTCTCATTTTGTCCTTTTCAAAAACCTACATGTTTATAAAAAGAGGGCAGTTTTCCAAATTCCTTGCAAGGTACACTAACTCTACATGCCAGGGTGTGGAAATTGACCTTTGGTTATTATTTTTACCTTCTATAAAAATGACACATATGCTCATGAAAAAGTAATAATATCTAATTATTGGCACTTCCTAGTGCTAATAACTAAGGTCTCCCTCTTTTCTTTTTGTCTGGTTCAATTGAAACAATGTTTTCTTTTACTTGAGATTTAGGACTTTATGCTGTCAGTATTGCAACTGTGGATGTGCTGCACTCTTGCACTTCACAAATCACCTTAGCTGTGAGCCACCCTGCTGGAGCAATCTCAGGTCCAGCACTATCTTTCAATGTGATGGACAACTAACAATTATTATTTTGCAGGAGCAAGTCTCTAAGCTGTAAGTATTGCCTAGAGACACTTTCCCAGTGAAGATTATAGTAATACTTGGTAATTGAATGCCCCTTGTCAACTTAATGGACTGGAAGAAATTTAAGTGCTCAAAAAACTGTGATCAGATGTTCTAATCTTGATTAAAATGGCTATGGCTTGAAAGGTGGTAAATTTCAAAGAAAGAGCCTTATAAACCAGCTCCTGAGTTTCTGTTTGATTACCAGGTAGAAGTGGGAGGGTTGGATATTTAAATGGACTGCTGAATTTAAGTTCTTTTTTGGTAGCAGAATGGAGATTTCAATTGCTGCTGAAACTTAATAGGCTTTCACAATACCAGCACCACCAACAACAGCTTTTCCAAGAACACAGTTAAGAATATAGATTCTGACCCAGCAATTTTACTCCCGGAATACCCAGAATAAATGGGCGCATATATATTATCCAAAGATGTGTATCAGAATGTCTATAGAACATAGTCCGAAATAGCAATCCGCTCAAGTGCTCATCACCAGTAGAATGAGTACCATTGTGGATCGTTCACACAATGGAATACTATAGGGCAACAAGAATTGATGATCTACAACTGCACGCAGCAATAGCTCCTGTTAAGTCAAAGAAGCCAGACAGAGGAGAGGAGAATCTCTGTAATTCTATTTGCATAAAGTACAAAAACAGGCAAAACCAATCAACGCTATCACAAACCAGATAAATCATTGCTATTGGGCAGAAGGTGTTAACTGGAGAGGAACCTCTGAGATGCTGTTAATTTCTTGTTACTTGATCCAGATGCTGATTACAAGAGGAATTCATTTTGTGAAAATTTGTCAAGTTCTACATGCATAACATGTTTGCTTTCCTGTAGGGATCATATACTTCAAAAAAATATATTGAAAAATAAAAAGGAGAGTTCAGACATCTCTGGAGTCAGACTGCCCGGAATCAAATACTGGCTTTTTACTTAGCCACAGAACCTGGGGGAAAATCCCTTACTATCATGGGGGTTTTACTTTCCTCATATGCAAAATGGGAAACATTAAGAATCTACCTAAGAAATGACAGTAAGGGCATTCTAGAAGTGTTTGTTAAATAGATTCTAAAAATCAGAAAGGATGTCCCAAAACTAATTTTAATGAAAAGCTGTAATTTGAAGTTGTTTGGAAATGAGAAAGGAAGGAAGTGTTTTCCAATATTCTCAAAGGCAGATAATCCTTTTCTGACTCATTCAGGGCTAATCTCTCTCCTTTGCTAGGTTTTCTTTGGCAACTTTATCACCACTTATTTGTATATATCTAAGAGTTCCTAGGAGAAATGAAACATGATATCAAATACCAGTTGGTACAGTTGCTCTTAGTAACAACTTTGGCTTAAATAGAAAATGCAGGGTGTCTGAAAGGATGGTTTTGAATACAGTGGGCTTCAGGAATTACCTGTGAGGTTTATCTGTAAACTCCAGCCCTTTTCTCCTTTACACCGAGTGATCAAAATACTAGAGCGATTTATATCAAAGTTTCTAAAACCGGGCTTAAAGGATCTCTTTTATTATTTAGGGAAGCCGTACAAATGACATTCTTTACACATTTATCTAAGTAACCATTTAAAACAATTCTCAAATGGTTCAATTTCCATTTTTTTAAAAAGATACTTAATTTAGCAAAAAAGGAATGAACTATTGATAAATATAACAGCTTTGGAAGAATCTGCAGAAAGTTATGTTAAGTGAAAAAAAAATCCAGTTCTAAAAGGGTACACACAGTATGATTCCATTTACATATCATTTTTGAAATGATAAAATTTTAGGTATAAAATAAAGAATAGTGGTTGCCTGGGATTAGGGATAGGGGTAGGGAGGGAGGACAGAGGTGGATACACCTAAGAAAGAACAACACGAAGTGTCCTTGTGGTGATAAAGCTGTTCAATATCTTCATTGTGGTAATAGAAACACAACCAACCCATGAAAACACTAGAAACACAAACCAACGAAACACACACACACAAGTACAAGTACAAGCAAAACTGGGGAAATGTGAATCAGATCTGTGAATCGTATCAGTATGTGCAGACTGTGATATTGCATTGTGATACTGCCCTATAATTATGCAAGATGTTACAACTGGGAGAGCCTGGGTAAATGCTAATGAAATCTTTGTTATTTCTTATAGCTGCATATGAAACTACAATTATCTTAATATAAATTACAATTAAGAAATATTTAATTATGAGTACAATAAAAGTAGAGACTTTGAGTACTGATCATTTTAAAATTATTTTCCTGTAAGAAATGGGAAGTTTCCTTCTTTGGATTGTATATTTGTCTTCTAAGTGAGTCCTGAAGATAATTAGCAGTTTATTACATATTTTTGTAATATTTTAAGAGCGTACCTTATTAATTTCAGTCTCAGTTAAATAGATGCTGTTATTAGCATATTTTATTGGATCTAAAATGCCATAGATTATTAAATGTACTGTTATTTTGTTTGCCAATATGCAATTTGAAATGAGACAATATTTATTTTTCATAATTTTTTACACTTAATGAAGGATCTCTTTTAGACTCATTTAGAGTTACGTTTTTATCATGTATCACTCTTGTGTATACATAAAAGTAAAATAAAAGCAAAATAAATTGTTTATGGCATTACTAACCACTTCATATTGAATATAGCTTTTCTGAATCACATAAACGTCAAGTTATCATGACCTGTTTTTCCCAAGTATCACCCTCTTACCTCCAAGAGGCAAGCAATGTGTAGAAAGAATTCTCCATTATTGCCTTCAGAATCTCCTTCCAAGCCCTGACCACCTCTTCTGTAAGTTAAATTTGGCACTTTCTTGATATTAGCAGATGACGGTAGAAGGTTTTCAAACCTCAACCAGGACTCACATTCCTTCCTCAAATGTTCCTCGAACTGAATTGTTGACTGAAATGTTGAAGGGTTGCAGTTGTCCAGTTATTCTACCAGCAAAAATAGCAACATTTATACAGTTGCAAAGACAACATTGTCATGCCAATTTCAGAGATGTTAAAATGTAGAAGAAAAAAAAAATCTCGTCTCAGAATTAAAGAAATGCAGAGGTACAGGGGCCTCTCTCCAAGGACCCGTAACACCATTCTTTATTATTATTTTTTTCTTGCTGATACACGGTCTTTTAAAAAATTAACATTAATTTTTCTATTAGATGATCATTCTTATTTATTTTCATTTATTTTAATTGTACATATTTATGGGGTACAATCCGTTGTTTCAATACATACATATATAATGAGCCAATCAGAATAGTTAACATAACTATCACTTAAACATTTATCATTTCTTTGTGGTTATAACATTCAGGATCCTTTTTTTCCGGATATCATGAAATATACAATACAATATTATTAGCTATAGTCACTCTAGAACACCAGAACTTATTCCTATCAAAACTGTAACTTCGTAACTTTGCACCCATTTAGACTCCCCACTCCCCTTCCCAGCCACTGGTAACTACTATCCTACTCTCTATTTCTTTTTTCTTTTTTTTCTTTTTTTTCTTAATTGACCTATGATAATTATGTAGATTTATGGAGTACAATGTGATATTTGGGTATATTTAAACAGTGTGGAATGATCATATCAGGGTACTTAGCAGATCCATCACCTCAACCATTTGTTACCTCTTTGTGCTGGAAACATTTAAAGTCCTCTCAAGTAACTACTTGAAGCTATACACTAATTTGTCGTTGACCGGAGTCTTCTTATATTGCTGTAGAACACTGGATCTTATTCTTCCTATCTCTCTACAATTTTGTAGCCATAAAGCACCTTCTCCCTATCCTTCCTCCCCTTTACCAGTCTCTAATAACACTGTTCTACTCTCTACTCTGTGAGACCAACTTTTTTAGCTTCCACATGTGAGTGAGAACATGTGGTATTTCTCTTTCTGTGCCTGGCTTATTTCACTGAACATAATTTTCTCCAAGCTCATCGATGTTGTTGCAAATGGCAGAATTTCACTCTTTTTTATGGCTGAGTAATATTCTGTTGTTCATATATGCCACATTTTCTTTATCCACTCATTCATCAATGGACATTTAGGTTGGTTCCAAATGTTGGCTATTGTGAATAGAGCTTTGATAAAAGTAGAGTGCACTTTGACATGATGATTTCTTTTTCTTTGAATATATACCTAGCAGTGAGATTGCTGAAGGAGCCACACCATTCTTAAGGTATGACAGAGATGTCATAAAGCAGTCTGACAGCTTGAGTTTGGCACTTGCACTGGGAGAAAGTAGACTATGCAGTTCAGCAGGATTGCCATGGTCTGAATGTTTGTGTGCCCCCAAAATTCATATATTGAAACCTAACCTCGAATGTGATGGTATTAGCAGGTGGAGACTTTGGGGGGCAAAGCACTCATGAATGGGATTAGCGCCCTTAGATTCTCCAGAGAGCTCCCTTTCTCCTTCCACTATGTGAGGACACAGAGAGAAGATGCTGTCTATGAACCAAGAAATAGGCATTTACCAGACAACAAATCTGCTGGTGCCTTGATCTTGGACTTCCAGCCTCCAGATTCTCCAGAGAGCTCCCTTTCTCCTTCCACTATGTGAGGACACAGAGAGAAGATGCTGTCTATGAACCAGGAAATAGGCATTTACCAGACAACAAATCTGCTGGTGCCTTGATCTTGGACTTCCAGCCTCCATAACTATGAGAAATAAGTTTATGTTGTTTATAACCCACCCAATTTATAGTATTTTGTCATAGCAGCCCAAACAGACTAAGACAAGTGTCTATAGGTAAACTACCTCTCTCTTCTAACATCTCAGTTTACGTGTGAAACCTTACCACCAATGACCTCTCATAAAATATACTTTTTCAGCATGTTTCTTCTATGAAAATTCAACCGTGTTAGGATAGAAGTGCTAGAATCTGGATATGGGCCATTGCTAAAACAGTAGTTTTGGGTAATGTAGGTTTCGTGATTAATTCTCAATTTCAACAGTTGTGTTTCCCACTTATTGTCAATCCAGATGTTTTGTTGTGGAAGGAGACGTCTTTATCACAGTTTCATTCATTCATGCTGCTTCTTTAGCAATTGCTGCCACCCAGGAAACAGGCTCTTAGCACTGTACAGAGTCTATTCTTTTTATTCTTATTGAGTACATGTCATTAATCTTGTAATTTAACCACTGATATATATATCTAACTCATGTGTGTGTGTGTGTGTGTGTGTGTGTGTGTGTGTAATTGACATCAAAGTTGTGGACAAATTCAGATCCAGAATGAACAGTACTGTAAGACAAAGCTTACTAGCATTTTCTCAACATTAAATCCCATATTAGAATGACAGCCTCCCCCCAACACACACACCAGGACATTTCTATCTTTTATTGCCCGTAATCAAATTCATTCAATGTAATCCATTGGTTGAATTAAAAGCATATTCTCAGGAGGCATTTGATTAAGTGACCAGCATTCCTAGGTGATTACTTCCCAATAGCATTCAAACACACATTGTGATTGAAAATAACACTTAGAGTTTGTACGTAGGATGTGTGTGTGTGTGTGTGTGTGTGTGTGAAGCTGGTTAAGACATTTATTTCAAAATTTACTCCATCCACCTCATCCCTTTTTGTTGTCCGAATTTCCCAGTGGTATCTGAGTGAGTCCCCACTGAAAAAGTACAGCAAGCAAGAAAGGTGCTGATGGCTACATTTTAAAATAACTCAGCACTGCCACAGTTCACAGAGCCTTTATAGCTAGTAAATGGAACCCTGCAAGTGCAGAATGGAAATTGGGGGTGGCTCGCTTCCATTTAGAATGAGCCAGGAGCTGTGACCAGATCTGCTTCAGGGCAGACAGCCCTGAGAAGGAGCTAGCAAAGCATGGAGAGACCCCATTATTTAATTTTCTGTTTCAGCCAAAGCTCTCCAGCTTTCAACTACCTTTGAAATTATTCGTCTCAGGTTCTTCCTAAGACCTTTGATTAGCTCCTGAGAAATCTAGTTCTAGCTATTGAGAACTTTAAAAGTGTCTGTGTTTCAGAACACAGCCTGACCATAGCTTTCAATTAGTTTCAAGAGTGCTGGGTGGCAAAACGGTTCCTGGAGAGTTGGATAGCTAGAAGTAATGTTGCTTTGATCAGCATTGGAATATCCATGTTAGACGTGGAAGACAGCCTCAAAAGCCGGGCTTGCCTGACTCTACAGAACTGGACGGAGAGTTGGATAGCTAGAAGTAATGTTGCTTTGATCAGCATTGGAAAATCCATGTTAGACGTGGAAGACAGCCTCAAAAGCCGGGCTTGCCTGACTCTACAGAACTGGATTTGTAATGTGCATTTTTTCACCCTTAAAACATCCTCACATCTTTTAATTATAATCTCCTTTGAGGCCTGGAGCACCTAATTGTTCTCCGATATATTTTGAAGTTTCGCTTTGAGGAAATGATTATTTTAATGTGGTTTTGAAAGAAAAGAAAAGAGGCTATAGTGATTTAATGTCCTTAAAAGGGCTATGTGCAAATGTTTCAGGACATTGTCCAGCAGTATCAGAAACTGACAAGATTACAAAATAGTGCTTTGACTTTGTCTGAAGATAATAATCACAGGTCAAAAATACTAAAGATAATATTTCATAGTTTATTTATACCCTATTTCATTCCAGAAATGATTTAAAGTGATTTGATTATCATATTTAAGCACAGAAAAAAATAATTATAGGAGTCCATGCGAAAGGGAAGCATGGATGGAAAACAGACAGAAATCAAGGTAGAATTTATATCAGAAAGTCATACCTTCTGTTTCTGCAGTTGGAAAAGGTAGACCAGATATTTCTTTCTAAGTGTCCTAGTGGACAAAAGGATGTCATCAAGTATAAGATTCCCAGTGACCACAAAATGAAACCAAACCAGTTACTGGGGAGATGCACAGTTCCTCTCGATAACAGGAACTAAATGGAATTTCCTTTGTTAATTCTCACAGAAGGGACCCAGCGGAATATAGTAGATCATGCTCTTTGCAGTATCTCAACAATTAGGAAGAATATTTAATTGTATTCTTCTATTTCTTTTAACATTTCTCAGTGTACACTGTGAGTGAGAGCTCAATGCACCTGCTTTTACTTCAGCCTAGAATGCTGTTCTCTAATGTGTGCTCACACCCTGTTCTGAATTATGACCCCTTTGAAATGTCCAATCCCCAGAGAAGCCTTCTGTGTTTGTCAGCTAGGTCTGCCATAACAAAGTACCACAGACCAGGCGGCTTAAACAACAGGAATTTATTTTCTCACAGTTCTAGAGGCTAGAAGGTCAAGGTGCAGGCAGGGTTGGTTTCTTCTGGGGCCTCTGTCCTCAGCTTGTAGATGGCCATGTTCTTCCTCTGCCTTTACGTGGTCTCTCTTCTGTGTTTGTTTATACCCTAATTTCCTCTTCTTATAAGTTGACCAGTCATATTGGATAGGAATCCGTTTAAAAAATAAACTGAGGCACACTCATTTTTTTTAAAAAAAGAGTTTATTGGAGCAAACAGTGATTTATGAACTGAGCAGCTTCAATTCAGAAGCTTCACTGAGGGAATGCAATGGAGAGGTTTTATAGGATGAATGTGGAAGTAAAACAAAGCAAACACTCACTTGGGTACAGTTATACACTTGCCTTATTTTGGTCTATTCCATTGGAAAGTCCCTAGTTATATGTCTGTTGGCTGCCTCCGATTGGTTGAGCTTAAGTTCTATGTTTTCTTTAATATTTACAAAAAAAAAATGGCTCAAATTAAGTTCTACTTATATTTGCAAATCAAGCAAGATTAAGGTCACTTATGAGGCCTAACTGGTTTTGTCTGTTCAGGGATTCTTCATCCTGCTCTCTGTTTTAATTTACATCAACAGGCTATATGCCAATCACCTCATTTACCCTTAATTACTACTATTTTAAAAGCCCTATTTCCAAATAGTCACATTCTGAGATACCAGGAATTAGGACTCTTCAGGCTAGGGCTCAGACCCTTCAAACCTATTGTACAGACTGAGTCACAGACCCCTCCCCTACAGGTTTCAATATAGGTAATTGGAAAAAGATCCTGGGAGCCTTTGGCAGAGTTGACATCTTCAGGCTAGGGCTCAGACCCTTCAAACCCATTGTACAGACTGAGTCACAGACCCCTCACCTACAGGTTTCAATATAGGTAATTGGAAAAAGATCCTGGGAGCCTTTGGCAGAGTTGACATGCTTCATTTGGATGTGAGCTCAGCCTCCTCAGCAGCAATAGCAGCTTATGGCAGCCTTCAGCAGATCCAGCAGCAGCAGCAGTGGCTTCCCAGGGCCATCACAGGGGCCCTGGTAGCAACAGCCTCCAGCAGCAGTAGCTACCCCCTCATGGCCCTTCCCACCCCCAGGTATTTCGGGGGCAGGGGGCACTGTGGATCAGAGCTGTTCATCCTTTAAACTCAAGTCCGATAACTAAGGAACATCTGGGTGTGAGTCAGACAACCCAGGAAAACCTGGGTACCCATGCACATATACATCAGACAATAGTCAAGAAACACCTGGGCACACGTGTACAGTTATCATATTTACATCAAATACCCAGCAAGATTCTGAACCCCTGAAAGAGCCTGACCATTTACTTTCACTTTCATTACAGGACTTCAACATATAAATTTGGATGGAACACATTTTAGCCCATGGCACCTCCCTGGCCACCCTATTAAAAATGGGCTTGTTGTATTTCCCCCAAAAAAGTTTATAGTTGTCTTTTTCCTCCAGGGATCAGAGTCCTGATGCTCACCTTTATCTCTTGAACACTAACATCTCATTCTCACCTAGTTCTAACCAAGTATCATTAGGTTTCCGACCTAAAATGTTTAAATCACTGGTTTCTGACTCTGGGTGCTTAGAGGATACCCAGGGAAGATTTTAAAAGAGTCATTGTCGAGGCTACACTCCAGATCAATTTAAAAGCAGAACTTCTGGGACTGAGGCTCAGTTTGCAAAGCTCTCTGTTGATTCTGGTATGCTGAGTGAGCTGAGAACCACAGTTTAAAGCAAGAGTTCCATGTTGCAGTCAACTGGATGCTGATAAAATCCAGGTTCCCCAGCAGAATCCCAGATCAAAGGTATTAGAAATCTGGGATTGAGATCCAGGCTGTCTTAGTTAAAGCTTCACAGGTGATTCTACTGTGCTGTCCAGATTGAAGACAGCTGATTTAAATGGTGCATTCTCCATACTGCTTCCCCATATCTCATAAGATTAACTGTCCCATATAGTCTGACTTCCCTGCAGCTCAAAAACAGAAGTTTTCATCTGTGGCTTTACATTTGAATCATGCAAGAATTTTTTTTTGAACACTGAAACATGTTCAGTGCATGCCCCAAACCAATTAAATCAGAATTCTTGGGGGGTTAGATCCCTGCCTCAGTATTGCCTAATAAAGCTGATTACCAATGTGAACCCAACTTTATAAACCACTGTTCTTAGATAACACCAAATTTGTCTGCATTGTAGTCACAACCACAGCTGTTTAGCCTGAACCATAATATCTCATGATTGGGCTGTTTGTAAATTGCTCTGTGTTTACTGACTGCTGTACTGAATAATTTATTGAATTATTATACGGTTGAGCATGATATATTTGATGTTGATTTATTATCTCCTTCGCATAAAGTGGCAAATTACTATTGAATTTGTTGTGGAAGAAATGATGTGAGGTAAAGAATCTGTACCACACCCCAAGCTCCTGGAGCACAGGGTTGTGCCTGAGATCTACGCCACTTTAAAAATTCCTCTGGTCTGCCTGCCATGTAAGGACAAGGTTAATCTAAATGCTTAGAGGAGGTCAGGCCCCTGAGAAATGTGGTCCAGGTAGGGAGGGCTCTAGGTTGGGACTGTTCTGATGTACTATAGCTGAGGTATATTTTACCTCTCTTCCAGCTTGGGGGTGGGTGGTTTTCCAAAGAGTGACCTTGAGCCCCACCCAAGTACAGTTTTTGGACCAGCTTCCATCCTCCTTTTCTGATATTTCCTGAAATATTGTCAGGTAGGTGTGTTGTTTGCATGGATTAGGTCAAACTGTATCAAGCGGTCTTAGGGCAAAAATCAGTGTCCTTCTTGCTCGCCACTTGGCAGGCCTTATGCTGTAGCTGTCAGAAATAAATACTCAGACTCAGCCACTGGGAAATGCCTACCACAGCCCTTGGGTGGTGCTTTAGCATGCTCAAAATGAGGCTGAGAGCCTATTCCCTGACTCTGTTTCCCCACATGTTTCCATCAGCTCTAGCTCCTCACTTCTTACCCTGGAGACTTCTAATTCCCCCAAGAATTCATCCCCAAATCCCCTTCCTCTCCCAGCCCAAGGCAACTGCTACACAGTGAACTGTGTCTCCCTCAAGATCCTATGTTGAAACCACAACCCTCAGTGTGACTGCATTTGGAGATAGGGCTTTTACAAGGTAAGTGAGGTTAAATGAAGTCATAAAGGGTGGGCCCTGAGTGAACAGGATTATAGTCATTATAAGAGGTAGAGGGCCGACCCTGTGGCTCACTCGGGAGAGTGCGGCGCTGGGAGCACAGTGGCGCTCCCGCCGCGAGTTCGGATCCTATATAGGACTGGCCGGTGCGCTCACTGGCTGAGTGCGGTGCGGAAGGCACCACGCCAAGGGTTATGATCCCCTTACCGGTCACAAAAAGGAAAAAAAATAAATAAATTGCCGCGAGTTCGGATCCTATATAGGACTGGCCGGTGCGCTCACTGGCTGAGTGTGGTGCGGACGGCACCACGCCAAGGGTTATGATCCCCTTACCGGTCACAAAAAGGAAAAAAAATAAATAAATAAGAAGAGGTAAAGAGAGAGGTCTCTCTTTTTCTCTCCACCATGAGGACACAGAAAGACATCACTAACAGGCCAGAAAGAAGGCCCTCACCAAAGCTCGACACTACTGGCACCCCAATCTGAGGAACTGTGAGAAATAAATTTCTGTTGTTTATAAGCCACCAGTCTGTGATATTTTGTTATAGCAGCCCTAATGGACTAAGACAGCAGCTTTGATTCTTCTCTAGGGAGTGGGGGAAATTCATTCTTACACATTCTTTTTTTATTCTTCCCAAATTTTATTTATCTATTACATTTATATTTCCCTAAGGCTCTAGGCTTTAGAAGCCAGGAAGTGACTCTTTTTTTTTTTTTTTTTTTTTTGGCTTCCCAAAAGCACTAAGAACCAAGTAGCCTCTCTGCTTGAAAGGGACAAAAGGAAAAAAGAAAAATCAGGAAAATAATCAGTCTGTTTTTGAAAAATGTTACCTCATTATAATTCTCAGGCTATTTGGCTTGATTTTATGCCTTGAAATCCTTAAGGATGCCCAGGATCTTGCCCTCCAGATTTAATATAAATATGACTCTAAAAGAAACCAGGAAGTTAGTGTTTATTAATGCATTGAGAAGTTTCCTACCTACTTCGTTTTGTTTTGTTTTGTTTTGTTTTTTAACAAATTTGTGATGCTCAGAGCAAGCTCCTAATCTGATTCTAACTTTTCATGAGATCCAAATTTTTATCACTTAAATGCAGTTGTTATTGGAATGGGGGTTGAAAGGTGGGCTGAAGTCTGGGTTAAGTCCATTAGAAGGATTTGTTTATGTAAATGATGGAATCACCATGATGTCTGTTTCAAATGCTTATCTTCCAAATGCACAGACCTAGACAAGAGCTTGGCATCTGACTTTCTAAATATTTGAAATAGCACATTGTCCTATGCTTTGCTGTAGTAAGTTGGTCTGCAAGTTCCTGATTG